>NC_052959.1:15677513-15977513 GCF_013358895.1 Oreochromis aureus
GTGTTTTAACTCTCAGTAATGCCACAGTGATCATTTGATATATGGACCTGCAGCAGAGTTTAGGCCCAGACACGGCTAGTAACGTCAGACTGAACAACCGGATATACTGAATATCACACAATATCAGATAACCGAATTAACACTGGGTTACACTAACACTTGTTCCGCTGTATATTTGAAGAGAGATACAAGCCCAGTGCTTACTTTGAAGATTTCTGGACCGCTTCACTTCGACCGTCCACGACTTTTCTTCAACCTTTGACTCGCAGTTAATCATGGTATATGGCTGGCCATATCAAATCTGCTGCTGCGCAGCTGTGAGCGCGCGCTAGGGGCTTTTATCCGTGTGCCGTGCGTTCTTTGTGACGTCGCTGACAGATCAAAGGAATTAGCTTTTGCTTTGATCCGTCAGCCACATGACAGGCAGCCAAAACCCATAAATAGAGGCTCTCACACAGAAACGTTACTGCTCATCTGTTTGCAAATGTTCAACAGTCGGCGTTCTCCAAAACAAGAAAATTCTCCCGCTGTTCTCTCAAACCCGGAAAATCAAATGTCTGATACAACCATGTCAACACGCAGCGAAAATGAAAATTCGATTGTGGTCACACCAGAACAGATTATGCCACCTATCACAAGGTGCTTCGAAAGGCTCTCTGGAGGTCAGTGGAGGTTGATAGAAAATGGCACATACGACTCGGGCGTCCTAGCGGTGCTTGCTGATATGATTTGTGAAATCATTCAGATCGCCTCTAGCAGCATCCTCAAAAATGCCCTTCCTGATATTCAGGATCGCATGACGAAGGAAGATCCAGAGCCTTTAGATGCGGGGAAAATAAGCCCGTCCCTCGGAGACTCGATCTCAGCCGCCATCGCCAGCGCTCTTAATGTCCCGATACAGGAACATGAGAGCGCTGACGAGCTGACACGGATGGTTGAGGAAGAGATCTCCGAAAAGGTCAGCTCAACAGTTGAACTCATTACAAAAAGCCCCGATCTCCCGCAAGACCCCGCCGTTTATGTTAGCGGGAAATGTAGTAATATTAAAAAGCTGCACCGCATGGTTTGTCACGCTGCCTCGTGCCTTAAAAGGTCTGTAGCGCGTAAGCTGCGCTGCCGGTGTGTATCAAGCGAGTCTGATTCCGTGACAGAAAGTACAGATTCAAAGATAGTGCAATCAGCAATCACAGAGATTTCTGCGATTCTGTCATCAAGCAGCTCAGATGGAGAGATGACAGAAAAAGATAAAGATGAGAATGAGGAAGAAACTGAGCTCCCAGACGAATCAGCCCTAACAGAACAAGACAAAATAAAACCAGCTGCAGAGAGCCAAAGTATCCGAGCTCCAATGCCAGTAGAAGTGGTTGCAGCTGACATTGTAAATGAGATACTTGGGAACATGGATTCAAGCAGTGAAGAGCTCTGTGAGAGGTGTAGCTTACCCAAACCTGCCTTTAATGCAGGATTAATTATCAACAAGGTGAGAGACCTCTTCTCCAGATGTTTGCCATCCACCTCACACTCAGGGCTCAAAAGCACATAAACACCGCTTTTCCATGTTTGCAAAAAACAGTTTGAAAAAAATGAAAAAAGAGCTGAGACAAGTAATAAAGGCAAACAGGAAATTTTTTGTTTGTCTAAAAAACATTTTCAAGTTCCACAAGTATGAAACAGTGTCATCTGATGAAAGTAGCCTCCCAGGGTCAGTCCCAGAAACTCGTCCCCAGAGTAAAGAGGCTCATCGAGCCCCTTCCCGAAACACGCTGCTTCGTTACATGCGTTCTTCTCCAGCCGACTTTGACGCCATCAGGTCAGACGTTAACCAGTTGTTTGACAAATTAACAAAGAAAGAAGAACTCTTCATCATCCATAAAACATTGGACAACTTTAGAAATAGTGGGGCAACCAGAGATTTTACTGTGGAGTTGACGGGAAAAGTATTTGATCTACTTATGACGGATCGACTGTATGAAATCCCCGAACCTCTAATGGGTAGATCCCTCTCAGATACAGTCATCTCCAGGACTCCACAAATAGCACCTGGCTCAAAGCGTCCCTTTTCTGCTGAAGTCCTCTACGTCCTCGTAGAAGACGCAGTAGAAAAGTTTTTACAAAAGCTTTTGCTCTGGGTGGAGAACGAAGACCAAGATCAAATGATTGAGGACAAGGTTTCTGTGGTGGTGGAAGACATTCAGAACTTTATTAAAAGAACAAGGACCCCAACAAAGGAAACAAGCACAGATTCAGATGGCAGTGGAAGAGAATCTGTTCCATCACCTGTAACACGAAAATCTGGGAGCATTTCCCCAGAAAAATCCTCTCTGTCACCTGATCAGTCACCTGTAACACCGAGACCTGGGAGCATTTCCCCAGAAAAATCCTCTCTGTCACCTGATCAGACACCTGTAACACCGAGACCTGGGAGCATTTCCCAGAAAAATCTCTCTCAGTCACCTGTATCTAACCGAGACCTGGGAGCATTTCCCCAGAAAAATCCTCTCAGTCACCCTGTAACACCGAGACCTGGGAGCATTTCCCCAGAAAAATCCTCTCAGTCACCTGACCAGTAACACACCGAGACCTGGGAGCATTTCCCCAGAAAAATCTCTCTGTCAGTGACCAGTGCACCTGTAACACCGAGACCTGGGAGCATTTTTCCCCAGAAAACCCTCTCAGTCACCTGTAACACCGAGACCTGGGAGCATTTCCCAGAAAAATCCTCTCTGTCTCAGTCACCTCTAACACCGAGACCTGGGAGCATTTCCCAGAAAAATCCTCTCAGTCACCTGTAACACCGAGACCTGGGAGCATTTCCCAGAAAAATCCTCTCAGTCACCTGTAACAGTCAGACCTGGGAGCCAAGACCCCAGAAAAATCCTCTCTGTCTGACCAGTCACCTGTAACACCGAGACCTGGGAGCATTTCCCCAGAAAAATCTCTCTCACCTCACCTGTCACATCTAACACGAGACCTGGGAGCATTTCCCCAAATCCTCTCTGTCTCTCAGTCACCTGTAACACCGAGACCTGGGAGCATTTCCCAGAAAAATCCTCTGACCAGTCACATCTAACACCAAGACCTGGGAGCATTTCCCCAGAAAATCCTCTCAGTCACCTGTCACACACTAACACCAAGACCTGGGAGCATTTCCCAGAAAATCCTCTCAGTCACCTGACCACATCTAACACCGAGACCTGGGAGCATTTCCCCAGAAATCCTCTCTGTCACCTGACCAGTCACCTGTAACACCGAGACCTGGGAGCATTTCCCCAGAAAAATCTCTGTCACCTGACCAGTCACATCTGTAACACCGAGACCTGGGAGCATTTCCCCAGAAAAATCCTCTGTCACCTGACCACCTGTAACACCGAGACCTGGGAGCATTTCCCAGAAAAATCCTCTCAGTCACCTGTAACACCGAGACCTGGGAGCATTTCCCCAGAAAAATCCTCTCAGTCACCTGTAACACCGAGACCTGGGAGCATTTCCCCAGAAAAATCCTCTCAGTCACCTGTAACACCGAGACCTGGGAGCATTTCCCCAGAAAAATCCTCTCAGTCACCTGACCAACATCTAACGAGACCTGGGAGCATTTCCCCAGAAAAAATCCTCTCAGTCACCTGTAACACACCGAGACCTGGGAGCATTTCCCAGAAAATCCTCTCAGTCACCTGTCACATCTAACACCGAGACCTGGGAGCATTTCCCCAGAAAAATCTCTCTGTCACCTGACCAGTCACAACAACGAGACCTGGGAGCATTCCCCAGAAAAATCCTCTCAGTCACCTGACCAACATCTAACACGAGACCTGGGAGCATTTCCCCAGAAAAATCCTCTCTGTCAGTCACCAGTAACACCAAGACCTGGGAGCATTTCCCCAGAAAAATCTCTCTCAGTCACCTGTAACACCGAGACCTGGGAGCATTTCCCAGAAAAATCCTCTCTGTCTCAGTCACCTGTAACACCAAGACCTGGGAGCATTTCCCCAGAAAAATCCTCTCAGTCACCTGTACACACCGAGACCTGGGAGCATTTCCCCAGAAAAATCCTCTCTGTCAGTCACCAGTCAACTAACACCGAGACCTGGGAGCATTTCCCCAGACCAGTCATCTAACACTAACAACCTGGGAGCATTTCCCCGGAAAATCCTCTCAGTCACCTGTAACACCGAGACCTGGGAGCATTTCCCAGAAAAATCCTCTCAGTCACCTGTCACATCTAACACCGAGACCTGGGAGCATTTCCCCAGAAAAATCCTCTCAGTCACCTGTCACATCTAACACCGAGACCTGGGAGCATTTCCCCAGAAAAATCCTCTCAGTCACCTGTACATCTAACACCGAGACCTGGGAGCATTTCCCCAGAAAAATCTCTCTCAGTCACCTCTAACACCGAGACCTGGGAGCATTTCCCGGAAAAATCCCTCAGAAAAATCGTCTCAGTCACCTGTAACACCAAGACCTGGGAGCATTTCCCCGGAAAAATCCTCTCTGTCACCTGACCAGTCACATCTAACACCAAGACCTGGGAGCATTTCCCCGGAAAAATCCTCTCTGTCACCTGACCAGTCACATCTAACACCAAGACCTGGGAGCATTTCCCCGGAAAAATCCTCTCTGTCACCTGATCAGACACCTGTAACACCAAGACCTGGGCGCATTTCTCCCCAAAAATGCTCTGCTAGCATTTCACGCTCTCTCAAAGATTCCTCTGACATGTCAGAGATGCGTTCTGTGTCAGTGTCATCTTCTGATGCTGAGAAAATTTGCAGGGACCTCGTCTTTTTCCTCATGATGAGAGTCATCAAAAAATCTAAATCTAAGTCTGTGTCTCTCTCAGAAGAACTAGACATGGTCATCGACCGTCTGAAAGATCTGATACAGCCTGAACTAAGCAGCACAGAGTCTGCCACAAGTCTGACAAATAACAAGAAAAAGTTCATCAAGAAACTAGCCAAATGCCTCATCAAGGAGTTTGGCTCCCCAGACAATGTCTTAAAGGCTGCGATGGCAAATGATTTGTCTTTTGATGAGGCTCTGATAAAGCATCTAAAAATCCGCCTCGGAGTCATCCCCAGTCCTCCCAAAAAGCCCAAAATTTTCAGGTTTTTTTCAGCAGTGGGAAAAGTTCTGCGAAAACCCTTTAGGTGGTTCACTAAAGCCAGAGATGATTAAAATGACCATTCTGGCTTTTCCCCACTGCCCTGCTTCTTTTAAAATCTTGAAGCAGAATGTTAGCAACAAATCCAAATTTTAACAACTGTAGTTCGCGCCATGTCGTCTCCTTTTTGATTTCCATCCCCCCCAACCGGTCGCAGCGGATGGCCGCCCCTTCCTGAGCCTGGTTCCGTTGGAAGTTTCTTCCTGTTAAAGGGAGTTTTTCTTCCCCACAGTCGCCTAGTGCTTGCTCAGAGGGGGATCATTTGATTGTTGGGGTTCTCTGTAGTACTGTAGGGTTTTGACCTTACAGTACAAACAGGGAGGAGACTTTGTGATTTGGCGCTTGATTTTTAAAATATCTAATTTGGCATGAAATAAAAAAATCTAAATTAAAAATACATTCCAACTTTGTTTGTGTTTTTCTTCTGTTGTCAAATATGTAGAAAGTGTTGCACATGTGATTTTAGTCATTTTGCATCAATATGTAGCCAACATGTGTCTGTTTGTGATCATGCTGCATCTATTTTTGTCTGATTTGTGTCTTAGTTTAGTCAATTTACATCTATTTTGTGGCCCAAATGTGTGGATCCTGTTTGACATTGCTATGCTTTGTCTTAATGCTTCACTTTGGTTGTTGATGTTTGTGCTCATTTTGATTCTAGATGTAGACCTGCCTTCTGAAAATTAGCACCTAGCCCATATGGAACATTTTTTTTTAGTCCAGGGGTTAACACATTTTTTTATTTCAAAAAAGGAAATACCTCTGTTACTTTACTACTGACCAAATAAATGATGATGATGACATATACAGACAATGATGTAAGCTCTATGTGCAGGCAAGTACTGTTTAACACAAATTCAGCTTTTGTTCACTTGCAGTTTAAGTGATTTTGTTTATTTATGTTTGTTGCATACTGTTATATACTGCCCCCTTGTGGTCAGGATACCTAATGGGGGTAGTGCCAGTCAGATGTTTGTAGCTGTGGGTGTTTGGACTTTTAAAGCACTTTTAAGAAAGTTAATGTTCACTTTTAGAGAACGACTGGATGGCTCTAGTAACAGTGTAATTTTAGCACCCACAGATCCGACAGTGAGTGGTTCCTGTTACTCATGCAGTCTGGGGAAGCACCGGTTGAAGTGTTTGTGTATTTATTGATTTCTTTTAAGTCACCGTGTATTTTATGTATATTATGGTTTATAAGTTTATAAGTCCTGTCAGTCCAAACACTCCTTGGAGATTTTTGTCCATACCGACATGATAACACCACACAGACCTGCACATCCACAATGTGAATCTGCTCCACCACACCCAAAGGTGCTCTATTGGATTGGGATCTTTTGACTCTGGAGGACATCTGAGTACAGTGAACTCATTGCCATGTTCAAGAAACCAGCTTCAGATGTTTTGTGCTGATTTTAATGGGCCCAAGGTGTGCAAAGAAAATATACCCCACACCACAAGCACCAGTCTGAACCAATAATAAAAGGCAGAAAGGGTCTGTGCTTTCATGTTGTTTATACCAAATTCAGACCCTACCACCCAACACAACCACTGTAGCAACAATTCAGACTCATCAGACCGACCGACGGTTGCAAGGTTCAACGTTGTGTGTGTTCACAGTGCTCTCCTGCATACTTGAGTTCCTGTTGCCTTCCTTTTGGCTTCAAGTAGTCTGATCATTCTTCATTGATCTATGACATCATCAAGACATTTCCACCCAGATAACAGTTTCTTTTTTAGGCCATTCTAAGTAAACCCCAGAGATAGCTGTGTGGATTAATCCATACCATGTTTAAAGACATTTAAATCAAATTTTTCCTCATTCTGATGCTCAGTTTGAACTTTCAACCATGTCTACATGCCTAAAGGGATTGAACTGTTGTCATGTGATTGGTTGATTAGATATTTACATTTAACAAGCAAAGGATTAGATGGTGTGGAGGTTAACATTGTCACTTCACAACAAGAAGGTTGCAAGTTTGAATCCAGTCTGTGGATACTTTGGCTTCTTCCCACAGCTCAAATGCATGAAGGTTAATTGGTGATTCTATATTGGCCTTAGGTGTGTAAGTGAGAGAGATCGGTTGTATCTCTTTATTAACCATGTGATGCCCTTTGACTGCTGGGATAGGCTCCATGAATTGCAAAAGCAAATTTAAACTGATTAGGTATACCTAATGAAGTGGCTGCTGAGTATATATTTTTGAATGATTTGAATTACAGATGATGCTGTGCAAGACACGGATGTGTGTTCTAAATTACAATTTCAGTTTCATGGCACTCTATTAAATAGTGGTGGTCATATTGTTTTCCAAACCACAAATGCCGTTGCATCATTTCAATGGCACCGGGCCCAATGACATATCACATAAAATGTAAGGACACTGACTTATTACTTCCAAGATAACACCGTCTTTCAGGTTCTAGGAGTTTAAACAGCATATTAATAATTTTGACTGATGATTAAAAAAGAATTAAAAGAGAATCTGTCCGTATATTTAAGTCTTTTCAGCCCAACGTGTGTTATTAATGTTTATTTTAAACCACTGGGAGCTGTGTGCTGTTTATGCAACGCACTCAGGTGAAATATTTTTTGCAATAGCACTGGAGAATATTCTGTCATATAGAAGTCAAGCAGTTCATGCAGTTTGTATAACATAATATAAAATTTACTTTATAACCTTTAAACTTTGCTGTTTGAACCAAACTTTCCAAGTTTACTTTTACTTTTCAAACCAAAATGCGTGAACAGTTCATATGAGACAGGTGTGCTGAAAACCATGCCAATAAGGTCAGGCTGGTTCAATGATAATCATTTTAGAGTACTTATCAAACACCATTACACACACCATATATCCTTTTATATGATCTGTGAATGGACTTCACTGAGAAGGATGTACACTTTGTCCTTGGTTTAATGGCACCGTAGTTTGATAGAATTGCAGCTGCCGGCATCGTAACGTGTCTGATGTATCATATTCTCTCTTCTCGCTCTCTGCACAGTGGGACAGCGGTTTCTGTGCTTAAAGTCATCACCGTGACTTCACTGGGGGTTCATTGAAAAGAGATGACCCATGGACCTTTAAAGGGTGTGATTTGAGAGCAAATAGTATTCAAGCTTTTCATTATAACTCATGTCTTCTACAAACATTCATGACATGATTCACAGGCAAACTGAAATATGCTACTGGAAATGGGCAATTTTACCAACATACACTGAGTATGTTCCCTTTTTTGCCATCTGTTTCTTCTGCGTTGCCATTTATGCCAATACCATCTGGGAGAATCGATTTTCTAACCGTCCCAAATAAGTAAAACATCTGAAAGTTGCGCTGATTTTTTTGTTTGAAGCAAAAGTATATATTTATAATACCAAAGGTGGTAGAAATAGATCTTCTACTATACTCTTGAAAAGTTAGTAGGCACGGCATGCTTTTGCAGTTTAGGGGACTGCAGTGAAATGGAAAGAAAGCTGTGCCATTTTCTGCACTGTTATCTGTACTCAGTGGTGGTATTTAGCCTGACAAGCCCTTCTTAAAAGCAAATGATCCTTTATACATATTCATGATTCCTGTGGAGTATCCTTCTCATGACCTCTAAATTGCTAACTCATCTGCAGACACATGCGGACACAGATCCTTGATCAGAGTAAGATGTGCCGCCTTAGAGCGGCAGAGCCAACAAATGTCTATTTTTTTCAATCAAATCCAATTACCTCTTTCTTGGCTGGCAAAGCAGAGGTATGGAAGTAAGGACAAAGGGCAGGGATGCGTGAGACAGGGCAGAAATATATCCCCGAGAGGGGGAAAATAAAGTAATGAAGATGTTAAGGGAAAGTGGGAGAGAGTAAAAGCAAGTAAAGGCAATATCAAAAGGAGGAAAGAAGCGAGGAGAGAACACGTAGATGTAAAATGAGGTAAGTTATGTAAGCTGGGTGAGGATAAAACAAAGGGATAGAGTAGCAAAAGTGAGGAGTGATAACAGCGTGTACAATTTCAATGATATAATGTTAATCAAAGCGCCATCACAAATTTAACGACTTATAAAATGAAAGGCGAATCAATAGAGAGACAATTGGGTTTAAAAGGATGATGATTAACCTGAGTGATACATGACCTGCTGTCTGTTGATCATGTTGGCTGTCTTTTTTAAATCATATGCGCATCCCGGGCTACAAATGCAGTTCTTTTAGCAAAGCGGTGGAGCTTGCCAAGAACACTAGTGTACTCCAACTCAGTCTTTTATCTTCAACAGAACACGAGGGGAGAGTTGACTGAACCAAGGAGCTGCTGTAAAAATAACTTAATCTGTAAGAACAGTATAGGCTTGGATTGAAAGTACACAAGGACCACTGGGTTTGCTGGAAATTGATGGTAACCGTGACACTAATTATGTAGGGGGAGGGATTTAACAATATGCACCCTTTGGAGGCGATTAAAATTACTCATAAAAAGGTGGAAATGTTAAAACCACCCCACATTCTCTTGGGAAATAAATCCAGTTTCTTGGTGGTAGTAAAACTAAAATGTCAGCCTTGTGCTAAAATGGTAAGTGGACTGCATTTTTATGAAGCTTTTCTAGTCTTACTGACCACTCAAAACAGCGTTAAAGTGGTGGGACTAAATGAAAAAGTCAGCAGGCTTCATTGTCTGGGGACCATAAATGTTGGTACCAAATGTTATGGCAATCCATCCCATAACTGCTGAGATCCTTCAGTCTGGTTGAGTCTACCTGATCTTAAAGAAAAAGGGGAAAAGACCACAACCTTGTGACATGTGAAATTTAATGTGTTCAAATTTCAGCATCACAGAAGCCCAGCTTCCTGGTGAATGAAAATTAACCCCAAAGCTACTTGTGATTGCAAGCAAGCATGTTGCACGGCAGCTCTGTCACCACTGTGGTGTGTTAAAGGTATAGTCAATCATTTTTGGAGGTTATTTAATAGAAAATTTCAATTTTACTCATAAATATGCATTTGTTAGTGGATAATTACATCTTCCAAAAACTGACAAAATCTTGTCCTCTTCACTTCAAGCCTCGGGAAGTTGGGACAAAAATGTGCAAAAACGCACTCATTTAATCCCAATATTGTTGCAATTATCTATAACCTTTACATGTGACCCTCCATCTCCAGACAGCTGAGCCAGCTAAACCACGACAGCTGGTTATAAGCTAGCTATCTCAGGCTTGAGTCTCCTAAAAATCACTCTTTGTCACTGATAGTCAGTGGGATTACATTCTCACATTGTATGTTTATTTGCGAAGTGTCCAACAACATCAGATCCACTTCAGAGGCTAACCTCAGCTAACAGAGGCTAGCAGCAGAGCTTATCCTCAACAACTCACCTCAGTACCACTATCATCGCATAGAAGTGAGCTTCTCAGACACATCGACTTGTAACAGACTATTTTCACAAAAATTTACAGCGTAAAGCAGAGTAAATAGATGTGGACACCATAGTCAGGCTTATTCTCTTCAACAATGACTGCATTTCTTCTGATTCCAAATAATCACACCAACAGTTATCACCTTCACTGCTATTCTGTCTCTCTTCATTAAAATGAAACAACCATAAAAATTATAGACTGTTCATTTATTTGTAAGTGAGCAAATTCAATCTCAGCAGGGAATCAAAAAATTATTTCCCACACTGTATCCAGACATATGGAAGAGAAACGTGTATGAAACAATGAAATAAAACACAATAACAACATTAGAATTTGAAAATTTAAAAATCAGGTGGGAAAAACTCCTGGTGGTTATTGCCCTACGTTACCTTTGATTCACCACTTGAACTTAAACACACCAATTAACATTTTTCAAACTAACTCATAAACACAACCCAGTCAGAGGCACTGTAGGGCAGCTTTTCAAAGTAAAAGAAACCTAGAGCATTATACATAGATTCATGCTAACTTTTACAGTCTTGTTTTGAAAAATAAAATACCTGAGGTAACCTCATAGCTAGTTACGGCCACTGTGTGTGGATCCTGCCTCAGGGCAGCATGGTGGTGCAGTGGTTAGCATTATTGCCATACAGCAAGAAGGTCTGGATTTGGATCTCTTGGCCTCGGGGCCTTTCTGTGTGGACTCTGCATGTTCTCCCTGTACCAATGTGGGTGTTTTACCTTCCTCCCAGTTCAAAGACATGCATGTTAGGCTCATTTATTCCTCTTTAAGTGTAAACGATAGGTAGATAAAGCACAGAATAAAGTGTACAGTATCTGTGAAAAAGTAAATGTGGGTGGTAGAGAAGAGCACAAAAAAATTCCAGCCCATTTCATTAAGTTTATGTAACAAAACTACTTGATGGGGGGTTTGACGAAGAGAATAAGAGACAATTGTCTTGTAACCCAGCCAACTGTGGTGAGTATTGTTTGGCAGTTTTGTTTTTATGAGACTAGGCTGATTTTTAAGCAGGCCTGGCTAGAAACACGAATGTATAAACAACACCGAGCTGTCTTTTGTGTGATACATGTACATGTTAACCAGCTCGATCTCAAAGCAAACAGGCACATGAGAGCGTTACAGCGTGGATCCTGCAGGGAACTTTGAGGCAGGCAAATTGCAGCACACCTATTATGATTTGAAGGAGCACTAAAATGTCTCCGTCTCAGTCTGGCAGTGTCACAGCCACTTAGGGTTTTCTGTCACCCCTGCTTTCCCCACAGACGGCCACTCCACATGTGTGCTTGTCACAAAGCGACTAAGATTAAAACTGATTCAAATTTCAAGCAGTTTTCAGGGCCTCAAACTCTGTAAAGGGGATGAAAGGAGTGTATCCAGAAAATAAATGTAAAGGAGAGCTAATTCTAATGGAAATTTTGTGCTCCACGTCTCTTACATTTTTCTAGCGCAACACTGTGGAAAAAAGGTGGGAGGTCACTCGCTGTGCTGCAAATTGACTGAGGAAACTTTAAAACAATGAATCAACTGAAATGAGAGCAACGCCTTTAAGACACTGACGCTCCTAAATCAAAGCGAGAGGGGAAATATGGTTTTATGTGACAGATCTCTCTGAGGTTTTGGCATCATTTTTCACTTCAGCATTGTGCAGGAGTTATAACTCGACTCATTTTTTTTCTGTCTCTTCGCATGTGTCAGATTGCGTTAGTTTGCATGCCTCTGCACGGTACATTTTGTTCCATTATAAATAAGTCACAAAAAAAGTAACTCTAATGCAGCGTATGTTCTCTATCAGAGCATTTCCTTATCTGCTGGTGTCTGAGGGTTTTATCCCTGCTGAGGAGAGCACCAGACGGAGGTGATGCTGAATGAATGCAATATGCTGCAGCTCCTGTATGTTGATATTATCTGTCAGGTATCATTACTTTTACACTGGAAACTTGGCGCTAAAGAAAATCAGCTGTGCAGCCATCCGTGTGATCCTCCAACAATCTTCTTGTTGCTTCACAATGCAGCATAAAACTTAAACGAACGCTCTGTGATTAAATGTTTCAGTCACACTTCAAAATCTATGCAGACACAAATAGATTTGATAAAACAACAAGACAACAGCATAACTGTTGACTGTTACAGTCTTGCTGTAATGTTTAGTGTTCAGCTGCTGGTGTTGCTGAAAATAAAATGTGCTTCTTTGTGTTTAATATTTCCTTTCATTAGCTGTTCGTTTGAATACAAGCAAGTGAATGCGCACGTATATATTTAGGTACATGCTTCTCTTTTGTAAACAACACAGTTGACAACTTGACACGCGCACAGATGCTATGAAATGTTTCAGAGTCGCGCCGAATGTGGGTTTAAATTCCAAACTGACATTAGTGCGGATATTTGGGTCCCTCTCCCTTCAAATTTATGCTCATCTCCGAGTAAGATCTAACACATCTCCCAACGCAGGGAGAAAACTTTCCGACATCCTTGACATACAACTCAGTCCCCGCTGTTTTGGACTGACAAAGCAGCACTGCTGTGACAGAACAAGCGAGCGAGCTAATACGTGCCAGTCAGTTAGGCTGGATATAGTGGGAGACGAGTGATTGCACTGCTGATGGAGGTAATTTTGCACAGGGAGGGGGTGCTGATAAATAACAGAATACAAATGCTTTGTGATTGATAAATACTCTGTGACAGCCCTTTGTGTCTGCGGAAAGAAGGCCACTCTAAAGCAGTGAATGACAACAAAAGCTGCTGCTGTGAAACTTTTCACAGGACGAGCCACACAGAGAAACCTGTCCGCCAAAACCCGAGCAGATAAACAGCAAAAACATTTTTCCAGGAATCTTTAACCGTTTGAGGTGAAGAGTCTACATAATACAGCTTTTTGATGTTTAAGGAACTGCATTTATTCACTTTCTGTACAGCTTAACGACTTAAATTGGCCTCATGTTTTGAAATTGAATTCAAAGCTACAGCCAGCTAAGACACAGCTAAGCTGTGCTAACCAGCTAGACAGTCATGATTAAAAACTGACATCAGGATTTAATGAAATCATCTCGTGACACCACAGACTAGCCAATCAGTGGCATGCAGTCTTTTGACGTCACATTTTCTGAGCCGAGTAGGTACTAGTGGAAAAGGACTAATAAGGTCCTACCACAGCACTGAAAGACATCTGTGCACACTGTGAAGATAGGAGGCCACAGGAGGGAAAGGAGGCCGAATGCAAAAGTCTTGAGCCTCCTCATAATTTTTTAAAAATGTTTTGCCAAGAAAATGGGAAACGGGTGCAGCCATTAACTGGAACATGCACACACACACAGTATGTAAGACAAAAACAGAGCTTGATGGTGTTTCATAGTGTTTTTCCATCCAGGTATGCTTTTACTGCTTTGGCAATGTGTTTGGGCTCATTGTCACACTGAAAAATGAAGCTGTTGCCAATCAGATGCATTCCAGATGGCATTGCATGGCAGAACAGAATCTGATGGCACTTTTCTGAGTTCATAATTCCATCAATTTTGACAAGCTCTTCAAAACCACTGGTTGAAATGCAGCCCCAAACCACAACAGAGCCTCCACTGTGTTTTACAGATTGCTGTAGACACTCACTGTTGTCTGTCTCTCTCCTGACCTCCTCTGTACATATTAACGATGATCTGAACCAAAAGTTTCAAATTTTGATTCATCACTCCATCTAGATGGGAGGCCTGCCACTTGTTATTTTGTCATCCACTTGTCCAGTTTCCAAAAACGTTTAAGGACACACTGCACACCCTGCAGAGATATGCATAGTTTCTGATCAATGACTCTTTGGGAATCACTTGTTGGAACAAAAATATGATTTTATGTCTGTCAAACTGTGTTATCTTTGGCATTTTTATTAGATTTAACTGAATAAATGGAAACAAATTATATGCTTGGTGACAGGCTGCTAGTAACAAATTGTATAAAGATTTCAAATGGGTTCTTTGCTAAGTTATCTGTCATGCATGAGTATAACAGTAGTTCATCCCTTGAGTTAAGTGCCTTTTTTATTTTTATTCTTCAGCAATCTATAGATCTGTGTTAAGTGGCTTAACAAATAAACAAATATTACTTTGCTAATGGTCAGGTTGAAGGATTGGATAATAGCAGCTACACTAAAAAAAGTTTGTAGGTTTACGAGAATTTGATCTCTAAAGGGAAACTGGCCAATACTTTATTTTATTTGTTGCTTCCCTCATATTGAACAAATATGACAAATACTTGAATTTAGCTCTTGCTAAGCTAGCAAACGAGCATTTTTCACTCTTAAGCAGAGGCAGCCTGTGATCTGCCTGAGATCGAAAATAAACGCTCTGCTGTCAGTCAGTCTCGCTTTTCGCCATGTAAATAAAATACTACTTCAAGTTAAACACAAAACTGGTCTGAAATGTCAGACTGTCATTTTTCAAGTTTTTTATTTCAAACAAAACTACATATAATAATTACTGAGATGGTGCCAGTCGGGCGGTTAGCTGTTTCCTCCTGTTTCCAGTTGAGCTAAGCTCACTAAGGAGCACAGTCCAAAAGGCCAAGTGCATTTCAATAAACAACCAAGTAATGCTGTCTGGGAATTGGTAAGCAAGAAAATGTCATTTGGCCCAGGTGGATTCCTATCTGTCTGGCTTATGGCATTTGGGCTCCTCTGTGCAGAAACCAATTTCCAAATCTGATATCTTTAGCAAATACTGAAGCCATAAAAGCAAAACACTTATATAGGAGTTCCAGCTATGACTGGATATGGGCCTTACTTCTTTTTTTTGCCCTTTTCTCCTAATGTTCCCATCTCTCTGGTTTACACTGTGGAAGAAATGAACAGCAATAAAGGTACCAGTTTCTTACAGAGCAAATTTGTAGCACCAAATAAATATTATCTTCACACGGATAGTGCAAGCATTCTAAAAACAGATATTTTCACCGTGGCCCCCTCATCTCAAGCCTGCCTCAAAGCATCAGTCTAGTTTTCTATCAACGGAGGCCAGCTCCGGCTGTTTAACTGACATCCTAAAAAGACCCGCTTCAAATCATCGCACCCAGAGAGGAAGGCGGGGAGAGAGATCTGAAAGGCGCCAGAATAAAATGAGAGAACACAGACAGAGGGGCCTAATGAAAAAGTAGAGAGGGAAAAATGGTGGAAGATTTCTATGCAGTGATGTCCTTGTGACATAGTAAATGACAGGGTGCATGAATTTTGCAAGCATCAGCAGCTTGCTCTGACAAGGGCATCTTAGCTCTTGTGTAATACTCCCAGGGTCTTTGAGGTGTGGCTTTCAGACATCTACAAGACCAAGTGATCACAGGGGGGTGGGGTAGTGAGGAGTAGCCTGCAGAGAATACACTAGCTCCCTGGGAAAAGGACATTAGGAGGGCAGTAAAGATGCAGAAGACGCCGGGATGGAGGTTTCACTCAGCAGGCCAACACAGGTACTGCAGTATCAGTAACAGTTACCATAGTAATCATGCTGGGGGGATGACTGCAGTGTGATCACTGTGGAAAATGAGTCAGTATTAGTGGCACGACGATGACATCTAGTGGTTGTCTGGGACTGTGAGGGCACTATGTTACCCTAAGTATAGGTGTTTTTCTTCAGGTTGTTTTTGTGTGAGCTGCTCAGTTTTGGAGATATTTGCTGCAGTTCACCTTCTTTTGATTCTAATGGAGCAGAAATCATTCTTTCCATACATCTTTAACCCGTTGCTCAGAAGATACAAAGCTTGTGCCACACTTCAGCAACCACATCTCTGTGCAAAAGCCATGACAAGAGGGTCAGGCTGACACGCTGTGACAGGAGGTGAAAACTAATGGTTTCAAGCATGGGTAAACTATCATGTTAGCTAGCTGCAGTCTTCTTTTAGTTCGTGAGAGCCATTTATACTCACCCAAAATCTCTAAGGAATGTTTCCAGCACCTTGTTGAATCATTGCCACAAAGAATTGAGGCAGCTCCAAAGAGATCCAACCCTGAACTAGCAAGATGTACCTAATAAAATGACAAATGAGTCTATTTCCAATGTTTTTAATCTCTACTAAATTTAATCTCTGCAGCTTCACTTATTGCCTTGAGAGTGCAGCCCTGAAGTATGAAGTTTTGTATCTCAGTAAAGAAATTTTTAGTCTTTTAGTTCATTTTTCCAAATACTGAGGCTACGTTTAGATCTGCCAGCCATCAGTGGGTCTAATCCACTAAGCAGCCTTGGCAGCTTTTCCCACAGAGAAAAGCTAAAGAAGTTTTACTAACTCTCAGAAAAACTTGATGGGCCTTGAAGCAACCTTAAGCTCTGGCGTACTCTCTCTCTCTCTCACACACACACACACACAGGAAGACAGAAAAAGGATAAACATGTAGGCAGAGGGATTCATTCAGGGTTCTGAACCTAGACACACCCTGACAATTTAAATTCGAGAATTGCGAGATAGCCCCACACAGTCCACTGTTCAGCTGTACTAAACACATGACAGTGCACTGCTGATTTTAAGCATCAGGCTGACTGATTTAATTTAATCTTCCTTAAGCACATAACATGAGGTAAATGACAGGATAAAGATTGCAGACTTTCAAAATTGTAGCTGGACACCTTTATTTTTAGATTTTTTGAGTAAATCACTATATTTAGTTTCTCAGTTGTGCTGCAACAAACAAGCAAAGACTTTTATTTACTTTTACAAACCCATAGTCCTAGTTTTCCTAGGCATAATGGTCAAATCAAAAAACTTTATCATAATGAATAAATCATCATTTGTAGCTAATAAATTTAAAAATAAAAGCCACTGGTATTTCTTTTAAAATATTCTTCATCAGAGTTTACAGACGTTTTCATTGCTGTGACAAACTAAGTCTACTTCATTATTCAGTAGCTTGTAGAATCGCTTTTATCAGCAACAATTTGAAGTAACTGTTGTTTGTATGAGTTTATCGATCACAATCACATCATTGTGGAGGAATTTTGGCACATTCTTCCTTAAGTGCTGCTTCTCTTCTTCTTGGCTTCATTTATGCACAGCTCTCTAAGGTCAGCACTTTAATCAGGTTGAGATCTGGACTTTGACTGGGACATTGCAACACCTTGGTTCATTTTTTTTTGTGGTACAGCCATATTGCTGTAGATTTGTTGCTGTGTTTGGGATAGTTGTCCTGTTTCATGACTCAGTTTCAGTGACCTTTACCTGCTGGACAGATGGCCTCACCTTTGACTCTAGAATATCTGCTATGCAGAGAAGTTAATAGTTGACTCAATGACTGCAAGGTGTCCAGCTTCTGTGGTTGCAAAACAAACTAGTGCTGTGCAATATTGCAGATTTTGCTATGATCTGATACGAGGTAACTACAGGGCCAGTATTGCAGATACCGACACCGAACTTATAAAAGGCAGCTTGTGTAGGGGAGTGTCATGATTTTTGACATGAATTATCATCAATTTGCAAATTCTGAACACATTTTAATGAACACTGAATCACTGTGATTTTACTTTCCATGATAATTAGTTAATACAACAAACAAACCATTCAGCTTTTCATGAATGATGAAACTTGGGTCAACTTCTGTTGTTTAAATCTCAATTATCACATAAAGGTTCAGACATTTTTCACAGTGCAATGAACTTAGGGGATAGAAACAGGGTACCAATACTATCATGCTAGTCTCGATCCAGTACCAGCGTTGATGTCAATACTATAGATATTTAGATTGATCTGCCCAGCTCTAAAACAAACCCAAATCATCAGCCTCCACCACCGTGACTAACACTTGTATGGGGTGTTTGAGCTGATGTGCTGTGTTTCCGGTTCACCAAACATGATGCTGTGCATTATGGACAAACATCTCCACTTTGGTCTTGTTTGCTTCAGAGGCCGTGCTGTTTATTCTGATGCTTTCTCCTTGCATCCCTTCCAGACAACCCACACTTGTTCAGTCTTTTTTCTAATCGTACCGTCATGAACTTTAACATTTAACATCCTAACTGAGGCCTGTAGAGTCTCAGATTAAGCTTTTGAGTTTTCTGCATTTTCTGTTACATTTTCAAAATGTAAACTCATATCATATTTAAAGATTAAATAAAATAAGGTTTTCTTATAAAATAAAAACCACATGTTGTGGCAGAGCTAATTTAAGACTGGAAACTGGCTCTATGTAGTGATAAAAATAAAAACGATGGAAGTTCATTCTTACATTAGCTTCATTTTGATTCTGAACAAATACTGACTTGCTCTTCTTCAGGCAAGCAGTGCCACAACGTTCGATCAGCTTCCATCTGTTTGCAATTCACCTCCACATCTGTTAACAAGATAAAAAGGCTTCGGAAAATCAAACAACAGTGTGGAACTTCCTTTCTCCTATTAAGCAACGATTTAATGCATGTGCTGAGTTATAGAGGCTGTGTAGTGTGATCCTTCTGTTTTTACAGCATTAAAAAAAAACAACAAAAAAACAAAAAAAACACAGACTTCAGACCACTAGGCCCTTCTTTGATCTTTCTCTCCGTTTCTTAACACTCTTCTGGCTGCTGCACCTCTTCTTCTTTGCTTCTACTTCTGGGTCAAAATCAGAGTCACTGTCACCGTTTGGTCTCCTTCCCATTGTCTCCTCTTCCTCCTCTTCTTCTTCCTCCTCCTCCTCTTCTGTCGAGTCAAAGGATAAATCACTACCTGACTGCTTGTCCTCGCTCTCCTCATCACCGGAGCCTGTTTTCTTTAACTTCTGCACCTTTGATTTTGGCGTTTTAGCCTTTGAACGCTGGCCTTTAATTTCCCCCGCTGCTCTTCTCCTCGGCCTTCCTCTGGGCCTGCCCGTGCTTCTCCTTTTAGTTTTTGGCTTCATTGATCTCGCCTTCTGAACCTTCTGTTTTACTTTCACACTGTCATACTCAGAGTTCACGTCTCTCTTTTTCTTGTTCTTAGCATCATTTGCCCTTTTATCCATCTGCTGAAGTCCAGAGCTGGACGTGTGGTAACGCTGGACGTGACTCTTCAAGCTCACGTTGTGGTTGAAGCACTTGTCACAGAGCTGACACTTGTACGGCCGCTCCCCGGTGTGCAGGCGCATGTGGGACTTCAGGTGGCTCGTCTGGTTGAAGCCACGCTGGCACACCGAACACTTGTACGGTTTCAGCCCTGTGTGCACAACAGAGTGCCTCCTGAGATGATGTATGTCCTTGAATTCAATCCCACAGACTCCACATTTGAACTCCCTCGAGACTCTGTGCTTTGCCAGGTGGCTCCGGCGTTCTTTACTGGTGGCGAATGTCTTTGGACAGTCGGGACATTTAAAGGGATCTTTTTTATCCTGGTGGGTCAGCTCGTGTCTAAATTTGTCCGCCCTGGTTTTGAAGGTGACATAGCAATACTTGCAAGGATGCTCGTACGTTTCATCGTGGATTTTGCTATGATTTCTTAGCTCAATCTCAGAAACGCACCTTTTCCCGCAGATATTGCAGGAGTAGGGTTTTATTTTGTGCTCGCATGTGTGAGGCTTCAGGAAGAGGAAAAAACGTCCGCACTCTGTGCAGAGCTCATTAATTTCGAGGCCACCCGGGGATTCAAAATCTTCCTCTTCGCCTTCATCCTCGGTTTCCTCCTCAGACTCCTTTGTGAGCTCGTCAGCCACCAAAAGTTCCTCCGTGGGATTCCAGTCCCCATCTGAACTCATCCCACCTCTATTGCATTCCTCTTCGTCGTCTGAAGGATCGCTTTTTTCATCGCTAAAAGTGACGGCCTCAGATGAAGCTGCAGCGGCGCTGTCGTCTCTTAGCGCCGACTGTGAATGAGACAGTGACAAGAATGGCAACGTAACATTTGGGAAACTTTTTCAAGCCTGTACAGCAAAGAGTATTCATGAAAAATGACTAAGACAGAGGTGCAAGCAAAGGACAAAGTATCATTTCTATAAGTGCTTTCTTAAAAACTGCAATTCAGCAAAAGCGCGGGCAAAGACACAAAAAACAGAAAACACAGATAATTTTTTGTTCCAAATGGAATAATAGAGAGGCACAATTTGTAACTTTCTGAGAGAATTATTACTTCTGAGAGCCAAACAAATTAAACGCATGTATGACTCTCAATCCCAATAAAAGTAGTTTGATTAGATTGTGAAGTGGTGTGAGATCTTGAGAGTTGCTGTTTGCACCATCACTTCTGAAGAAACTCCCAGAGGCCTGAGTAATTAAACTAAGTGGGAAGCTCCTATCATGACTACATGAAGCTGGCTCTAAAAGTGAGTCAATCCCTGTCATGTCTTAAGTTAAAATACCCGGCTTTAGAGCATTCAAAATAATTTTACAGACTGCTACCAAAACAGTTTTGATCTCTATGGATAGTTTTCTCGTTTACAACATCTGTAAGTGGGAGAATTTTTTATAACTAATCCATGTGAATAGTAGGGGTTAGGGGCATGGCCACTTTGATTGAGTGTGCTGACACAGGCAGCTGTAAACCTGTCGGCGTCTGCATTGGCCTCTCCTCTGCTAAATGGAGTCACTGTATTGGGCCTCTCAGTGTGTTTGTGGTCTGTGTGCGTGCCTTTTGGGGCTTCCTTAATGGAGCGCCTACTATATCCTGCTGTATGGTATAATCCATCCAAGAAGTCTGTACTTCAGTTTTTATGAGTGAAACACAACTATTGTTTTTGGTTACTGTTACATTGTGTCCATTTTGAAGGACATGTAGGATGCTCTAGTCAGCTGTTTGAATACACTTTTTTTAAAAGACTAGCTAAAATAAGCATCTCAATTAATATCATTAAGAATTACCAATGCAATCCAAACCATAAGACAACCACAAGATAATGCGTGACATTACAGTGGTTACAGCTATCTTTTATTAACAGTCTATGATATATAATGAACATGTCATACTGAACTTTTTATGAGCCAAGTCCAATAAACACACTGCAAACTTCTCTGATGACCAAGTTTTCTTTAGTACAAAGTAAATCAGGTTAAACCTACCAGCTGGGTCTCTGGAGTTCCCTCTGTGCCTCTTGTTAGGCATCCATCTTCAGCGGCAGGGAGAGGGGCACTGACCTGACTATTCCGCTTGTTTTTGTACTCGCACTTATGGCATCGTTGTTTCAAGATGATGAGCTCCCCATAGGTTACTTTCACCGCCTGGAGTTTTCCTCCACATGTTGGGCACTTTTGGCCAAACACCTTCAGGAGGCAATTTTCATTCACCATGTATTTGTCGTTCTGAAGTGCAGCCCTGAAACACAAGAAGAGTACAAACAGTCAGACCCTTCATGATGTCACATCTTCAAACATGCTCAGAGATGTGGAACTTACAATTCCTGGTTTGAATCTTTGTCTGGAGTTTCAGGAGTGAGAGCATCTGAAACATTATGGGGACAGGCTTGAATACAACACTTTGTCACACTTTAGATTTTTAATGGTGTGATATGGACACTTTCTTACCTCTCAAGGGGAGTTCTGTTATTTCAGGGGAGCAAGTAGAGCTCTTACATAATTCTAGGTCATCACATTGACTATCTGCATCTGTGGTGGCAACAGGTTCCTACACAAAATCACAAAAAAAACCCCAAAAAAAACACCCAAAGCTTTCAGTCAAACAAAGCCACAAACAGTTAACAAGCATGCGTTTTTTGTCTATACCCATCAACGTATGGATAAAAGCATCCCTTAGGTTGGCTTAAGGGAGAAACTACTCATTTGCCTTCACACTCTCTGGGCTGCAGTTCATGGTCAACTCAGGGACTGTAAGGTGGCCTGGTCTTCTAGCTGCAAAACAAGCCCAACTCATCGCCCCTATACTGCCGTGCTTGACAGTTGGTATGAGCTGTTTGTGCTGATGTTTTGTGTTTGGTTTTTGCCAAACATGGTTTTGCCAACCTAAGCCATGCTGTCATTTTCTTTTGAGAGAGAAGAGCTTCTCTTCTGGCGACCTTTTCAAACAAGCCATACCCATTCAGTCTGTTTCTAATTGGACTGTCATAAACGTTAACAATTAACATGATGACTGAGACTTGTAGAGTCTGATCTGCAGTTTATGAACATCGCGTTGTCTGACACAAGGGTGAATTTGCTGGGACGTCCACTCCTGGGAAGATATGCAACTGTCTTGAATGTTTTCCACTTATCTCACTCTAGAATGAAGGACTTTTGATTGTTTGGAAAGTAGCTAAATAGCGCTGTTTCACAGGGCACAAAAACAAGTGGTCCAGGATTACTGACCTTAACTGAATAACTTTCACATTTATAAGAAATACATTTACATGGAATAATCATACTTGCATTGAGTCTCACAGAAGCATTGTCTTGCTTTAATATGTCACTATATAAACTTCATACATGAATGATGAAAGCAATGACTGTGTCATTTTAATCAAGTTCTATCTTTATAATTTATCTGATTATAAATGACTTCTGTTGAAAACTGAATTAAAATAACTATATATTGTATCACAGTTGGTTTCTATGACTGCCTTCAAGCCAGGCCCAACCTTGGTTTGGGTTTGTGTGTTGATATTACGGCAAGGGAAACTGAGAACGGATTTCAAAGTAAAATTGCTCTTCAAGTGACTGATTTCAACAACCAAAAAATCTAGCCTGTCATTGATGAAATAGAAATAATAAAACACAAAACAATACAAAAATGTACGTGAAAAAAAATCAAATTGCAGATAACAGAAATATTGAAATATGATAAACTTGTCTTAAAATAGCCACGCTTAGAATTACAATTCAAACGACGTGTAAAGCCATTAAAAATAGATTATGTCACTTAATATACTTTAGAATCTCGACAGTATTCATATACGCAATTTCGGATATCTATTGATGTTGCTGATCTTTAGTAAAATCAGTCTGTGGAAGCAAATGTTTCCTTCTAATAGATGGAAAGTGGAAAAAATAAAGTCTCTTTACTTTGAAATACAAAATCAAACTGACTTACTGATAAGTAACTCGATAAGGGTGTGTACTGTGGATCTAAAATAAAATTAGTCAGTGGAAACAGGACGTTCACCTGTAATGGCTGTTCACGACTTAAAATCTTAATCAAAAAAATAAATCAGCTTTTATTATTTATGTTTAATTTTGAAATTAATTCATTTTGGTATTAATGCCAGACTAAACGTGTGGGCTAACATAGAAATCACATTCATTTGAAAGTCGCTTTTATTTTGTAAACACGTCTCAGTTTCTCTTTCCGTAATACACAGTATATAGGTTTATGGCAAAGCAACGTGGAGGCTGGCTTGGGAGCAGTTTTTTAAAGATCCGGTGAAGTGCTGATAGGGCAGCAACAGGTGATCCCTCAGCTGACACAGCAGACTCACCTCATCCTGTGGGCTCTCCACGGGTTCCTCTGGCTCTGTGTTGACCCACAGTGAGGGGACAGCACCGGGCTTCAGCTGCACCGAGCCACTCAGAGCCAAGCTCACGAAGCAGTCATCTGTGAAGTGTTCACTGCAAATAGTGATATCAGTCCAGGACGATTCTTTAAGTCGCTGCTTGTTGACTTCGAACAGAAACAGGACCCACTCCAGTCTCCTCTCTGGGTCCTCTGGTAGCCTGAACCGCTGCACATTGTGTCGCCACGAATCACAACCAACGACGGAGCACATGCTGGGCTACAAATGTGACCCTCCGGTTGTAGAAGTGGTCGGACAGCGTTACATTTTAACGCTCGCTTGCTGTAGCTGCCACATTTTAACATAAACAACAATGGCAGGCTAATGGCTAAGTAAGCGAATGTTGTGCTAACAGAACTGGCGTGGCTCTCTGGCTGGGTTCGCTTGGTTTGTCGACCAGCATATCCCGGCTTAACAAATAGATGACGCTGGCATTTATCGTCACTAAAGTAGAAAACTTGCACAGCTTCACAAAGAGGGGCGCGTTTTTTCAGCGTCACATTTATCACTATCGGTATTATTTTGTTATTACTATTAATAATAATAGTAGTAGTTCAAGTACGACATACTGCCATAAAGTGTTTTTTAAAGAGGCCCTTCTGAAAGATTTTTATATAATGATTTACTAGCCAAATAAAAGTAATACAAAGACAACACGTCAAATTGTGAAACTACATATTTAAAAAAATAAAAGTTTACAGATGCTCAAATCATATCTAAAACCAACACATAGTTTCTAAATAATTGCGACGACTAATTTGGAAAGCTCTGCATCCCTGAGTCAGTGACAGGTGAGTAGGAGGAGAAAACATATCTTTAAAAATATATATATTATAAGCTCCGCACACTGTCTCGCTTACCATTATTTTTTATTAAATTACAACATTCAGTCCAAGTGACCTTCATCAGGTACAATGAAACTAAATAAGTGCGACAGAAATAGGTTTACCATTGGGTTGCATCAGCTTTATTTTGACAAGAGACTGGATGTCTACACGATTGGGAGTCAACTGTTTTCAAAAAGGTCTGTTTTAATGTAATACCTTATCTGATTGTCCTAAATTGCCTCAGACATATGCCCTCCATACGATAATAATTAAAAAGACTAAAACCAACACTGGAGCTATTGAAAAAACTAAAGTAAAACTAAACATTTTCAAAGGAAATGAATTTTAAAAAGTAATCAGAAAATAGAAAACTGTAATAACTGGTATGGATGTAGTACAAGTGGCCTTTATGGCAAGTAACACTTCAAGTTATTACACAGCATTTCTAATATGGATGTAAAAGCATTGGATATTTCCAGTGTAAAAGCACATGTGGAAAACAGTCTGGTCCTGTGTGAAACTGTTGCATGCCCCAGGAGGATATTAGTTTTTTCTTTGTGAAATAATGCCTTCTCTGTCCTGATTGGGTGCTGCTGCCTGAATCAAGTCAATCAACAATCAGCAGAGCCCTATATAATGTCTGTGCAGCTGTGTTTCTGGGCCTTCTTACATGTCTTTGATTTGTATTTTTAGCCTTATGTGACTTTGTTCAGACTGCCTGTAGGGGAAAGCTGCCTTTGTAATGTGATCCCTTGTTTTCTACTGTTTGTGTGCTGGTTAGGTTGGCTATCTTTGTATGTTTTGTTTTGTTTGGCATTAGGCAAGTTCCTTTTATTTTCTGTTAGTGATGTTTTGTTTGTTATGTTGGGGTTAGCTCTCCCTTGAGTTAAATGTCAGTCTGAACCAAAGTTTTAAACTAGAAGAAAATAAACCTTTAAAAAAATGCCATCTTGATTCCTCGTTCACTATTTTAACTTTATGTTATTCTCTCCTATCCCCTAGGCTAGCCAGGGGACGTAAAAGACACATTAAATTGTTTCTGAATAAACCATTAGCTCAGTATTTTTAGTTCATTGTTTCCAATATCCTGATTTGTTGCTGGTCTTACTACTGTTTTTACTATTGGACTTTTTCCTTTTTTTCAGCTGGGTCAAAGTCACAGTCAAATTTTTCTTCTCCCACTAGATCTCCTTTTGCTTCATGTCTTCCTCCTCCTTTTCCTGCTCCTCCTCGTCCACAGTCACTCTGTCCCATTAGCCAGAGCACCACCAGCGTTGCCGTTTTTCTGTCCAGGAGTCGCCGTGTGATAACAGTGGATGTGATTCTTCAAGCTCACGTTGTAATTGAAGGATTGATCGCAGAACTGACACTTGTAAGGCCTCTCCCCTGTGTTCAGGCTGGCACACCGAGCAACTGTAAAGCTTAGCTCCTGTGTGCACTGAAAAATGTCTATGGAGGGAATAACCTTGGCTAAAGTTCATCCCACAGACGTGGAACTTTACCATTTTGAGACTTCTGTGAACTTTCATGTGGACTTTGTGCTTCTTATTTGTGGCAAATGCCTCTGAACCGTCTGGACATTTGTAGGGCTTTTCTTGAGTTTTGTGGGTCTGCTCATGAATGCATTTGTCCACTTTTGTTTTGAATGCAGCGTACAGTACTTGCACCAGTGCTCGCAGTTTCCATCGAGAATGCTTTAATGAGAATTTAGAAACACCCAAGTTGGAAACTTGCAAGTCACCACAAATTTACCAAATATGCAGAGTTAAAAAAAATTTTTTTTATCTGGAATATAATGAAAAGTGTCACAAATAAAAGGAAATGCAGAGACACCACTGAAACCCAAGCTGGAAAAAATATGCATGGACTGACGCTTTTCGAGACACTGTAATTATCCCTAAAGTACTTATCAGTCAGACCCCCGAAGCGGAACATTTTCTGAAGAACAGCTGCATGATTTATGGATCTTTGCAGTTGAAACACTTTCTCACAAAAATGCTTAAATATGCACATGTAGCACTTCTGAGTGATAGTGGTTTGGAACACATCCAACTCCAAAGTTGGCTTTATTAGACACACAGAAGGAGCAGATTTACCTGGAAGCAGCTGACAGCAAGTGGGATAAACATGCATGCAAACCACCATCATATATGACAGTAACTTGACAATGCATTACTATAGGATTGTAACAGAATATAACATGGGTACTTTGCATCAGCCATCCATCAGTTTTCTTAACTGCTTATCCAACTTTTAGTAGCAGGGGAGCTTAAGCCTATCTCTGCTGTCATACCTACAGCCAATTTAGAATAACTAGCTGAGGTAGCAAAGCTGTCTTTGGACTGTAGGAGAGAGCTGGAGTATCTTGAGGAAGCCCATGCAGGCACAGGAAAAATGTGCAAACCCCACACAGAAAGGCTCCAGGCAAATGTGAGGCTCAAGCCAGCATCCAGGATTTTTACAGTTAACTAAAACTAGATGTGAAAGGCTATTTGAGTTAACTTGAGAAGTCAGAAATTAATCAAGTGTAACATTAACTGTATGCAGTTTTTTGGCCTTTTCCACCCGATAGGTGTAGTCGCATTTAGGACATAACTGCTTTAAGACGAAGAGCGCTCCATGGGTGATCTTATCCCTTTAACTTTACATTTACTGAACAGCTGGAGGCGTTTTCATTCACAATAAACTTCCCTCTCATCTTTATACATGCTAATCTTCAAAGAAAATATTGAAGCCAACTGGGAAGCGCATTAACCCTTTATTGACCGGCCCTTCAAATTTACCTGTAAAATGGGCCCGCCGGTGGGCCCACGGTCAATAAAGGGTTGCATTCTATCTCAAGGCCACCAGATGGCGATACTCGAGGCCGCAAAAATACTTCTGATACTATTGAGTATTTGCACACTTGTGACCACTAACCATGTTACATTAACTAATCTGTTATTTTGAAAGTGTGGCAATCATGGTGACGATGTAGGATCAAATGAATAATGCACTGGACACAGACCTGCAGACTGGTCAGTGTCCCCAAACTAACTGTTTCTAAGGAAAAAGGTGCATTTCCCAACTGGTAATACACCTCTGTGTGATTGCTTTGGTAACCAGCATAGTTTGTATGAAACTGACTGACTTTTCTACAAATACTGGCCAGCTGCTCTTTGAGCTGCAGTGAATCAGTCAAAAGCGTGACACAAATCAGTAATGAGACGGTTTGCCTTTAAAGAAGCAGATGCTCTTTTCGAAACATGTCAGCTGCAGCTCTGAGGCACAACTTTTACTATGAGGGTGAACCGTCTCTATTTCTGGTTTATGTCATACTTTTTAAATTTTACTACTGCTGGCTGAGTACTTGCAGACGAACGTGAGAAACTACAGACTACTAGCAGCTAAAGCAGTCACTAAGTTCTTAGTGTAGCAGCTTCTTTGCAACCATTTTCACCCAGTGACAGCTAATAACCTCCAGGGACCACTGGCAATCATTTTGGGAACACACACTTTTCCAGTCTCTTCACTCTTCTCCAGAGACGACTGGTAACACAACTGATCACAGAGCACATTTTCAGTTTCTTAAACCTCTTGCACACCTTTATAAAACCTTAATAACACCAAAACGTCAACTGGGTTTGCAGTTTTTACACCTCAGCAGTGATAAGCTGCCGTGCCTGTTGCCGTAGCAGCGAGGGCTTGTGGGCGGGGTTTTAATGGTGGGTTCGAGTGATTTGTTGTCTGGAGTACACCGGCCAGTACAGGGCTCAATCAATGATTTTATAGAATTGTTTTAATATATATATAAAGCAGATTTTTACAATCATTGGGCCCAATGGGCACTCACTGGACACTTCATTTGGTACACCTTACTAATAGTCGAGGCATAGATTCAACAAGGTGGTGGAAACATTCCTCAGAGATTTTGGTCCATATTAACATGATAGCATCACACAGTTGATGCAGATTTTTTGGCTGCATATCCATGAAGTGACCCAGAAGCCATCTAGCATCGACGAACATGCTCAGTCACTTAAATCACGCCCCCCCTTGTGACGCTCGCTTTGAACAGCTAGTCTTCTAAACCATGTCTACATGCATAAATCCACTGAGCTGCCGCCATGTGCTTGGCTGATTAGTTTATCATTGTTGTAGATTATTTTGATTAATGAGCAGGTGAACTTCTATACTTCTATACCTAGTAAAGTGCAAGTAAAGCGAGTGAGTGTATGAAGCAGATAGTACTACCACAGTTAATGGTATTACCTTAAAAGTAAAATAACAATTCTGTGACAAACAGAATAAAATATGCACCTTATTTGTAATTAAAGTAAAAGCACACACATTCCGCAGACGGCAGAGCTCACAGAATGGCTGTAATTTAGATTGGCAAAAATTATTTTTGAGTTTAAAAAAAAGATTTCAGTCCTTTAGAAAAATATGCAGTAGATTTGCAGTTTTGTAAAATCACCACCGGGTGATGCTGTTCAGCTTGTACCTCAACATACTGTAAAACTAGGATGTCATGGCCACTGCAGAGTAGGTGTGATATCATGACATAACAGAAGCTTTACATTTCAAAAGATTAATGCAAGGATTACCACAAACCAGGGGGCAACTCCTTATCCAACAATGAGTGGCTGCATTGCTGTTTAAGCTGCTCTTTGAACTGTGGAAGTTCCTATGTGCCTTAAAGGACATCTTAGATGGACAGAAGAAGAGATACCACAGGCCAGTTTGTGTGCACCCATCACTGTGCATTTTCTATGTTAAGTCATCCTGTTCTCCATGTAAAAAAAACGATAATTTGCAATAGATGGAACAAATCAGCATATAAATAATCCTCAGAAATCTGTCTTTTATTTGCCTTTTAATTGCCCAAAGAAACATTTGATTATGTATAAATATCCTGTTCAGAAGAGTGAAATTCCATAGTAGGGGCCTACATTAAGCTGAGGGACTTTTTCAACTGCAGAAAGATCCTTTCTGGTCACTAGCTTTAGTAAATAAGCTGACCTCCTGACCAAGTGATAATCTAAATTATAGCTGCTAATGGTGATTAGTCCCCCACATGGACATGTGGCTGAAATACAGACACAGGGTCACTTAAGTGGCCCCTGAACAAACAGGAAAGACACTTACAACTGTCGCTTTGTGCAGCAGGTGGTTGCTCTCCTATGTCCCCTGTCGATATGACACAAGTATTCTCAATATCCAAACATTTTTAAGGCATGAGAGAAAAAAAAAAAAAAAAAAAAGATATAATGGGGATTGGTGGATTTATTCTCCCACTGGGTGTAAGGCCCCCAGCTTCCTGGGTAATTGAAAAATGATTTCACGTGTCAGCTAATGAGTGCAGCATATCTCTGGCCCGAGGAGGCCAGTCAATCAATCTCTCATCAGGCTGCCTCAACAGTAATTTGTGTTTGTTGGTGTGTTTGCACATGCCTTTGATGTGCATATAGCAGATGTTGTTTTTGTGTTGTGTGTTGTGTATTAATGTGTTAGATTAAAGACATTAATTATTAATCAAGGACAGTCTGGTTTCCTCCTCTTCCCTGACTCATTTTGATATCCATTTTCAGCTGCAGGATATTTGCTGAGTGCGTTGAAACTTCAAAAGCCAGCTCTTGCTTGGAATGTGCCATTAAACTGTAAACATCAGGACAGGGCAATAAACCTACCAGCGTGCACGCGCGCACACACACCTCCACAGTTTTCACAACTACAGACCCAGTCTTTTCATCCCGACTGAGGTTCAATGTGAAGTTTCCATGTGACCGCGCCAAAGAAAAGAGGCAATAACGATCCAAAAAGTGTAGAAAATGTAATTTTCTTGGGTGTTTGAGCACAAAGGAATTTCACCCTTGACTCTCATTTACATTCTGTCCTCCTCCATCATACCAGATCTGGGAAAAACAGAGCAAGCCGCGGTCGAAACATGTCAGCTGCCTTTCACATTTACGGAGGAATGTTGGCTGCTCTTCACAATGTTGTCAGTCAGTACGCCAGATAAGAGCTCTCAGTTCATAAATAAGATTGATGGCACCGCATACCACCAGTTCCTGCTCTGTGTTTTCCCATACAAGCATCTCTGTCAAAAGCATCTGTGCTATCTCACCAGCTCATATCCTCTCTGTCCAAGTCCAGGCTTGCTTAGGTGTTTTTACATGTTCCTCATCCACTCATTAAACCCACTAATGCAGGATATGCCCTGACTTCAGCTGCTCAGCTGCGTTCGAGTTTAATACTAGTTTGTTTTGGGGTATTGGTTAGGAGATAGTTATATAAGATTGTATTTTAGCTACACATATTTGACATGCACTCTTAAATTCCAAAGTCTTACATTTCCTCATAGTTCATTGGTCTTAAAAAACTGAAGCAACTGAAGATAATTAGTTCCACAGATTGTACTTTAGTTTTTCTGTTAAAAGTCTTTAGGTGTAAAGTTGAAAGAATGCCTGGTTATTCCCTCAGTTTTTCTTTTATAAGCTTGTAAAGTTTTTAAGCTTGAGTGTTCTTAAAAAGTAACCTGAGCACCGTCAAGCTCTCCGTTAAGGATACAGTTGCAGTATTTTAAGCCAACTCAGGCCTGTTTGTCTTAAAGGAAAACATCATCTCATGTTGGAAACTATCTTGGCTATTGTGCTTTGATTTTTTTTTTTTTAAGCTGATGCCTGGAGGCATTCATTTCTAAAAATAAGCCCTCAAAGGACTTTTGACTGCAAACAAAAAACATGTTCTTGTAATGTATCATGGCTTTGTTTAACCCAAACCAATACCGTACAGCCTTTATGAATGCTTCCGCAATCCACAATAGCGCTGCTTTATTTTATAAATACAATACTATACAAAAGATTATTAAGAGAGTACACATTTTAAAGCCATGCAATAGTGGTGTGTAAACACAATGGGAATAAAGAGAGGTGAGCGGAGAAAAAACACACAGTGTATCATGGGAAGTTCCCAGTAGGATAACTAAAGGATGTTTCAGGGTTTTCTCATCCAACAACAACTGTAACAAAGGAAAGCTTTAAGTAAAGACAGCGTCTGTCTTCTGAATCTAAAGTGGGAGCTGCTTCCACAGGAAAAGAGCCTGATAGCTAAAGACTCTGCCTCCCATTCTACTTTTGGAAAACTGAGTAACCACAAGCCCGAATGATCTGATCCCACGGCTTCTCACACCCAACACATCCTTTTGTTTTCTTTTCCCTGTGAAGGGTTTGTGGTGCAAATGTAAATAAAGTTGCAGTCACTGTTCAGCAAGTGAAACTTTACAAATAAAAATTGTAATTAATTTTATGTGTAACCTCCTAATTCACTTACCTTTTTTTTCACATATTTGATATTTACAGGATGTGTTGTGGAATTACACTTTTGTGAATCATCTTATAAAACAGATAGTAATTTTGGATTATTCAGAGGTTGCATTAAAGTACTGAACTAGACAGTGTGATACAGATTAATGGGGGCTCCAGTGATGAATGTTGCTGGACTGAAACGGAGCAGGCTGTGGTGTTCATGGTCAGTTTACAGAGTATATCTAAAGAATCAGACGGTTTCAAAAGGCTATGTTTTTTAAAGTAATGGACACAAAATTTTAAAATACATTGCCGAATATAAAGCTTTACATACAAAATGAACAATGTTCACATGTGCTCAGTGTGCTCTGGAAGCATAGTGTATGACAATATGAAACATTTTGATATCAGTGTAGGTTTAAGGTTTATGATGCTGATTAGATCAACTCATCAGATTCTACTTTTTACACAAGCTTTATAAGGGTTGGAAGTCAGCCATGACTGCCATTCGAGACCAAAGTGGGATAATGTGGAACTGTGAGGTGTTTAAGATATGATGGGCACTGGCTTTTTAAGAGTTTAAGAATACTATTAGTGAAGTAAACTGTAAAACTAAATGATTTTTGGGGGGTTTAACTATCCTTCAACTTTAAATGGGCAACTTGTGGACTTGCTTTTCAAAGCTGGCAGCAAAGTTGCTCCAACCCTCTCGGTGAACTCGAAACAGTCCTTTAAGGCTATCTCCTGTTTCTTATTGTAATCTCACACTGACCCAGGGATGCTGAGATCAGGGCTCTGTGTGGGTCATGCCATTTGTTACACGATTCCTTGCTCTTCTCGTCTCTGAAGATAACTCTTGGCTTTGGCTGTGTGTATCAAGCTGCAGAATGAATTCAGGACCAAAGAGATGCCTCTGTCATTGTATTTCCCGATGAAGGCAAATATAAAAGAAAGAACCTTGAGCTCTCATGTGCACGACACCTTTGAACAGCATTCTGTATGTGAAAGCGAAGTAGGAACCACTCAGGATCACCAGGTGAATAAAGCAGGCATCTACTAGAACTGCGGTGGTGTGTTTTAGTTTTAACAAACCAAACCATGCAGGGTGACCGCTGAAACATATGAAAGGACACTGATGACACCATAACATTCATTGTCCTTGTCGCTGTCACTCTCATTGTTCTGGCGCATTGTGAAAACCCAATGTCTGAGCTCCAGCCGCCCCAAACTGGTACAAGTCGATATTTGTGGCTCGTTTGCGCGGGCCTGTGTGTGTTCACGTATGCGCGTGACCTATTTGGAAATAGACACCATACAACAGACCTCTCCTTTCTCTCATCTTCATGTCCAGTGGCCTGTCCTGAAATAGTTCATAAACACTTCTGGGCGTGAGGTATAGCTGAGGCATTGAAAGCATGCAGGAATGTGATGCACGTTAGCAAAGGTGCACAAGAATTTTCAAATGACATTAGCAGCTAATCTGGGAGAAACCTGCCTTTGTCATGTATAAGGTTACGTGTCCTAATGAGAATGTAATCTATGCCAAGCATGTTCTCCGTGGCAAGAGGAGAACAAGAGAGCTGGCCACCCGAGAAAGTTGAACCCAAAAGAATGCAGCTCTGGTATTCATTAATGAAGAGCACTCTTCTCTGCGATGGAACGACGGGGCAGGAATGAGGAGTTGGCGTAACAACGGAGAGGAGACTCATCAGAAAAGTGCTACCGGAGCTACCTCGGTATTTATCGTTCAGCCAATAAATGAAATGATAAACAAGTCAGACAGCTGGTAAATTATATTAGAATATTTTATTGCTTTATGAAATGTTGCATCAATTCAACTGTATTAAACCTTCATATTGTTTCGAGTTCACAGAAATGTCTGTTTGAAGTCAACACTCGGTTGGTTGTGTACAGCTTGACAAGACCGTGATTGTCGGCACATAACTTACAACAAACATACATACATAAAACTCTTTGGCGTCCCGCTCAAAGCACTATCGTATCTAAAATAACAAACATCTGTAGAAAATATATAATAACAATAATAATAATAATTAACCTGTTTGTTAGTTCAAAGCTCACAGTAAACAAAAGGAAAAACAACAACACAGCATTTTCAACTTTTGCCCTTAAATGGCGACCAAACCAGCTGGATCACCACTTCAGGGCAAACACTCTCAAACTGTAACCACACATGCAAACATACTATGAGAAAAAAAGATAAAGAGCATGAGAAACATAGAGACGATGAAACACCGTGATGCTGCATCCTCCCAAAATTACAAGCTTGCAACACCAGGTCTGTGTCAGTATATGCATTTATATATTATGTGGCTCCCTGTTCACGCACCTCTGAATCTCTGTAGAACCAGCTACCCGAGACTCAAGACGTGCAAAGAGCAGGAGCGCTATAATCAGCAGTGCTATCAGCTTAAATTAATTAATAACGGGGAGTCTTACATAAAGATAATATCGATCTGATCGGAATTAAATTCACTTTTTTTTTGTTTGTTTGTTTTATACTTCAAGAGAAGGGGTGGGTCATAAAGATAACCTCTTACTAAATGTTTATCTAGAAGAGCTTGAGGCTTAAGTTAATATTTGGGGAATGTGGAAACCAGATAAGATAAATATGTAGCTTTTTAATTCATTGGTTTGGGAAAAGAAATAATAGGGATTATACAGGGTGGGAAAGCAGCATTTATATTTATATTTATATATATTTATTTATAAATATTTTGGCATACACTCTCTGAGAACACGTTGCCATGTTACAATCCAAAATACTGTCCAAGTACCTCAGAAGATTCATCTTTTCTCACTCCACCAGGCAGACTGCCTGCAGCTGTCCAGCCGAGTGAGAGAAAGTGAGTCGGAGCACAGCTCTGTCTCTAAAATGTGAAAACAGTCCTTTTTTTTTTTCCTTTCTTTTGGTAACATTCCTGCCTCCAGTATTTAGTTCCAGTCTTGCACCTCTTCACAGATACTCAGAAATAGCTTCTTTTTTCTTTTCCCCATCCCCATTCAAAATCTCCCTCTCAGTTCTTTAAATGAAGATTTCCACTGCCTCCGAATCCAGCTCATCCAGGCCTCTGAAGGGGTTTAATAGCAACTTCTTAGGCGCTGCCTTGTCTGGAGAAAAGAAAACAAACAAAGAAGACATGGATAATTATTTAAGTGTTTTGAGGCTAAGACCAGCAGAAAGAAAAGTCCTTGATGCAGTTCAGTTAGCCGTGGCTAAAGGTTAACAGACGTTTTCCACAGTCAAACAGGCCACTCTACTGAGCGTGCTCAGTCAACAAATCTACATTATTCCCTAACTGCACATTCCACAGGGCCCACATTATGAACCATGGCCTACACACATGGTATCTGACTGGTTGGTTATTCCACAGCATGGTTAATCAATATGCACTTCCATGAAGTCAAGGCCAAAAATGCCTTTTATGTGTGCAGCTGTACTGGGGTATAAATTTGTGCAAGATTGCTGCTTTTTTGGCTTACTGACCCATCGCTCATAAATGATAAGGGGCTTACCACTGTTGAGCTTAGTTGTAGTGGCTGCCTCTTTGGTTTTGGTTCCCTCCTCCTGCCGTTCTAGCGTCCCAGGTTCAGACTGAGCAGAGAACTGACGACTGGGCAAAGTCTGATCATCTGACAGACTCTTACCTATGAGAAAGCGTCACAGAAGATGTCAGCATGTGTCAGCGGCACTTTTTTATTTCAAACCTTTCAGCAGTAGACAAAAATGTATGTCTTTGGATCAAAAATGGCAACTTTGTGCTCCTCACCTCGTGTCTTAGTGTTGCTCTTTGTGGGGCTGATGGAGGGAGTGGAGGAGGCAGGTCGGAGGGTTGCCCCCGCTGCATTCAGGAGGTTTGCAGGTGGACTTTGCTCGTCCTTTCGACCCTGGTCCTGGTGCAGCCGCTGGTTGAGGATTTTGATCACGGCATCTTTTTCCAAAATCTGAGCATAGAGGGCACGGATCCTGATGCAGAGCAGAAAAAAACATGTCAGAAAGCTGGTAACCAAATAGTGGCTGAAATAAAAGAGGCAAATACTGAAGGCTTGTTTGAAATCAAAAAGGGGGTTGATAAATAGTAGGTATGCACCTGTTCTCCATCTCCTGGTTTCTGTGGTCGGCGACTGGCAGGTCCTCGTTGAAGCTGTTGTTGGAGGAGTGGCAGGGCGAGTGGTTAATGATTGTGGTGTCCCTGGAACAGAAAAAGAACATTTCCTGGGCTTAATTCAAGCTTGAATGAGCTAAACTGAGCATTTGTACACATGTATTACCAGCATTCATCAGAAGGAGAATGAGATACCAAGCTACATCCGTCTTTACCTCTGGGCAGCGGCAGTGGCAGCCACCTCCATGGCAAACTGCCTCATGGTGCTCTCTTCCAGGTACTTCTGCTCCCAGCGCACCACGTCGGCTTCGAGGGCAAGGATTCGCTCCTCACGCTCCCGCAGGCGCTCTTGGAGTGAGTTCATGGTCATTCCAGGGGGCTGTGACTGCCTCTGTGATAAAGAGATAAAATATTTGAGATAGATCCTAAAACACAAACAAAAAACTGCCGTCATATATGACCAAGGACAAAGGCTTTACCTGTTGTGCCCTCAGACTCCTCAGCTCCTGCTCTAGTCGTGTCCTCAGCTTCATCTCCAGGCTCTCCCTCTTCTCACAGGTGGACTGGAGCTGAGCCAGTGCGCTCTGAAGCCTCTCCACCTTTTCTACATACGCCCTTTTCCTCCTCAGCTCCTCCTCGAGCTGGCGACCTCGTCCTCGAGCAGCCTCCAGGGCCTCCTCGAGTCGTTTGGCCCTGAGGTTCTGCTCCTCAGCTGTGGATCGCAGCCGCTGCAGCTCCCTCTCCATGCGCTCCCGCTCGGCATTCTGCTCCTCATCTGAATCAAAAGACAAAGTAAACACGGTCAGATGAAGAGCATTACAGGATTAGAGTCAGAGTGTGTTGGACAGAATGGAAGTGAAAGTTTTTTTCAAACTTTTCTCAAGTCTTTTCTGAAAAAGTACGGAAAGTTAATCCGCAATTATCCCTCCTAAAACCGAATAAGTACCCGAGTTTTTACATGGTGGCCAGTGTTCTTCATTTAGTGAAGCACTCCCGGAATGCTGAGAGCGGGAAGGGGGAGAAATCTGCCCTATCCCTTTGACCCACATAGCACAGAGCATTCCTCATCAAGGCCATGCAAACACCACAACCCCGCTTGAAAATCAAACTCACACACAGGTGGTGGTGGTGAAGGAGGGGTGGTGGTGGTGGGGGACTTCATTTCTACCACTTGCACTGCTGCTCTGTGATTTAGAAGGGCTTCATTTCCTTTTGCAAGGAGGTGCATGGATTGAATTCCCTATTATAAAGCCCTCTTACCAAATAAGCTGAAGTTATGTAAGTGAAATTCCTGCATGAAATGATGCCCTTAGCAACAGAAGGGGGCCCATGGTATGCTACAATCCAGTCCAATCAAGCATGCCGATTCTAGAGGAGGAAAAGGAGGAGTGGAGAGGAAACTAACCCAACAAAACGACATACTTACTTTGTTCAAGGAGCTTCGCCATGATGTTCTGGTTATGGTCGGCCGCCTTGACTTCTTTTGCAACGTGCGTCCTGGCATTTTCCAGGTTTTCTGTGATGCAGCAAAGTTTCAAAAATTAGACTAATTTGAAAACCTTGGACCTGCTGGAGCTGGTGTCACTGAATACTGCAGTTTGGTGTCAGTACCTCTAAGGTCTCTGTTGAAATCCTGCAGCCTCCTGACTTCAGCCACAAGCCTCCTCCTCAGTGTCTGTTCCAAGTTCTCTCTCTTATTGCTGGCCTCCCTCAGTGTCTCATGGGCCTCCGAAATACGCTGGATCTCCTGCTCCAACTGCAACGGAAGGAGGAGGGGGAGGGGGGAGAAATGGGAGGGTTGGAAAAGAGGAAGAAAGGAGAAGAGAAGGAATTTTCGGTTAACCTACTTGACATGCTGAAGAGGAGCTGGAATGTTGATTCACGCTGTTATAGCACAAGATACATATATGGGTTCACATGAATGTATGTGAATAAAGCACACTCTGTGTGTGTGTGAACATGTGTGTGGTGTAATTCTGAGAAGGAATTTAAGCTCGCACCACTCCCTTTGCGACTGATTTATATCTACATTCCTGAGCGCTGATAGCTTCAGTTCCAGGTGTGTGAGCACACAGGAGCATGCACATACACACACACAAAGGCTCTCTCTCTCTCACACACACACACACACATACAGAACTGGGAAGGCTGCCAGTGGAGGGAAGGTGTGCATGCCTGTGCCTGGCTTGTGGAAAACGGCAAAGAGACACCCACCATTACGGCAGTCACACAGGCATGTTTACCCAGGGCTGCGGCCTGACGGAGAAAACTTTCCAACCCTGGCAATTATCATTCTTTAAGGTTGAGACAAGGCAAGGGCCATGTGACATAACTCCAGCAGAGAGCAAAATGGATTTTTTTAAAGCATAAATTGGCTGAGATATCAAATGTCACCAAAGTCGTTTCCACTATGTTGAACGAGTAAATATCTCATTTTAGGAGCCAGTTTGGTCTGACACTCAGTCACAAAAAGCAACAACATGGCTGTAAAAGCAGGGCTGTTTTAAAAGGGAGAACATGGAAAAAGTGGTGCTGGGTACGAAAACAAAAAAGACCTTTCACTTTTTAAGGGCAGCCCACCACTTGACTGCTGTAGACCCCCACCCAAGCACTCATTAACAGTGTGGGGGTCGAAACCCAACTGGCTGCTGTGTGACAAGCCCCAGATTAGAGTGAAAATCTATGGCCTCTGCACGCACACACACATACACGCACACTTTCTGACCTCCACTAGGTTAGCTACACAATGAAAGGAGTGTGTAAACACAGTAGCAGGCTGTGACCTCTGTTTGTGCCTCTGTGGTGTGGAAGGAAGCAGCTGCTGATCTCATCTGTCTGCCCTGATGAGGGAGTGTGCCTGGGGTTGGATATCAGGGAAGCAACTGTTAACTGGGCTTGTGTTTCATAGACAGGTGGCTCAGATGGAGGGTGTTGTCTGGATGCTCTCCAAATTCCTTTGGGGATTTTCATGACTTAATGGTGTGGCAATCCTTTCCTTTGTGTTGAATGTATTTAAAAATTAAAGATATTGAGAGAAACCTTTTTTTTTTGTAAGTACTTGTAAAGTATTCTAGTTTATCTCAGTTGTGGGCCAGTGAGAGATGAAGCTTTTCTGTTCTTCTCACCTTTTGAATACGGCCGCTCTTCTCCCTGTGAGCCTCCAGTTCTTGTCTCAGCCTCTCATTCTCCATCAGCAGCAGCTCCACCTGGTTGGGCTCCTCCAAGCCAGCAGGTGGCAGGCTGTTGAATGTGTCATAGCAGGGGGGTTCTGCTGGCTGACCAGACTGGACATACCTAAGAGATACCCGCATACATTAGAGGACACTCTAGCTCAATCACACTTTTAATAGAATACAAATATGAGAAAGAGCTTTTTTTATATAGTATGACATCTAACGTATCACTATGTATGAATTTATACGCAGGCAGGCCAGCCGGCTCCAGTGAAGAATCTAAAAGCCTGTATGTGGAACATACTCAAACTATCCTAGGCAACGCAAGTATGCGAAACTCTCCTTTTGCAGTATGCCAAACATTACAAATACCTACAGGGCTGGACTTGTTCTCCGGTGCGTATTTCAAAGAGGAAATATGAATAAGTATTCAGACTACGGTGTGACTCACACTAAAAGTATGTGTTTACGCATGTGAAACACAATGGTGCCACTGGGCGGGCTCTTGTGAGAAAAATTACACCGGAGTGCATGATGTAATGTTAAAGTTGCTTAAACACACACAACCAAACTCCTTCTGGTACCTGTGCTGCTGAGGCTGCACTGACTCCTGGACCTGGTGAGGGATAAATCCTTGGCCCTGGATGGGGGCTGAGTACTCTGGGGGTGGGTTGCATTTGTCCATGTTTGGCCCCAGGCCCTGGTAGCATTGCGGGCTGTAGTAAGGAAGCTCAGGGTAGCTGTGAGAGGTAATCTTTATGGCCTCTGCTTTAGCTGCTGCGTCTTTCCTCTCCAGAGATATCTGCATGCGATGCTCGCTGAGAGACCGCACATGGCTGCACTTTAGCGCCATCAGATCAGCCTCTTCGTGGAAGACCCCCTCATGCAGAAGCTTTCCCTCATGGAGCTGCCAGGCCATGTACTGAGACTGAGCCTTGGCCTGCTCATAAGTTGGCAGCTTCTCCCCATGCAGCTGGTAGCCACTTTCTGAGTGATGGTAGTCTCCCTGGTGCTCTTGGCCCTGCGGTTCCTGCCTTGCAGAGAGCTGAGGGTACAGAGGGTCCTCCTGGGTGAGACTCTCCAAAGAAGACTGTGGGCTACTGCTCATTTCGCCCCCACTGCTGGGTCCACTGTTGCTTCCACTGCCTCCCCGCAGGGCCTGCTGCTGGATGGCTAATAAGGTACGGGTGTCTGTGGGGTTTCCGTAGCGGAGCTGCTCCTGGATGAGCCGATGCAGGACGTTGCCAGACGACTCCTCGGTGGACGACATACTGCTTTGTGAACTTAGTGATTATCTCTTTGAATCAGTTGACTTTTTCCTCAGTGAAAATATTAAAAAACAATCAGCTGTGAACCTGGAACAGAGGGGTGAGAGAGTAAAGTAGGATCAGTCTGAGGTGGCAGTGAGATCAGAGGAGAATAAAGCTGAGGCAGGCTTTCACAATAACAGCAACACTTTCAACACAAAGTCATTAAAAATGTTTATTTATTAGAAAACAGTGTGGCAATGAGTCGATGTTACCAACAGCGACAAAATGCAGATGTGGACATATTTTATCACTGCAGGCAAAAAGTGCATGCGCCAAAAATTCCACTCTCACGGTGGAGCAAAAGCGCACAAAACCACCACGTAAAATACTCCACAGCTCTACTTTCCTCTTTAATACATTGTAAGTAACTTTTAATTAAAACACAATTACCAAATATTTAACGAGAAGTTTTACTGTAGCGACTTTGGCGTTCAAGAGAAAACAGAAAGAAAGACGCTCTTCTTACCAGCTCACGCTCTCATCATAACCCAACGTTATCCTCGACTTCGAAGTAAAAATAGTTCCACTATTGGCATCAGCTTTTTTGAAGTTAAACGTGTCTCATTTTCCTTCCCCCCCTGGACGTGTTGCCGCGATCCTCTCTTGCTGTGAAATGATTGTGGAGAGAGCAGGCGGCGATAATAAGTAACCGAGGAGGGACTGAGGTCGGAATGCCAGGAATGCAAAACGCGAGGTCCCTCGGGGATCAAAAGCGTAAAAACCACACGGGAGGAGGGAGGAGGGAAGCTGCAGTGCGCTTTATTATTACCAACGAGGAAAGGAAGAGAAGTATAGGAAAGGAATGAGCATTTTGTTTCACTAAACTGTGAGCAACTTTATAAACAGCAGCAGTTATGATGCGATAAACTCCTTCAGTGATGCATAAGTATGCGAATCATTCACTTTAGTTCAATTAAAAACACACTACACTGCATGTACTGCACCATTAACAGCATGCATAATTAACGCACATACTCAACAGGCCAACTGAACGTATAGAAATGTATAATTATAATAGTTGGTGATGCATGTGCAACTCTGCTTCTGAAGAAAGCTGGGATGGTCTATTTAGTTTTTAAAAAGACATCATTTGAATTGTTTAAACTGAGACTTGTTATTGCTTTTTATGTTAAATTTATTGTCAATCTGAATTTGATGCCAGTAGCATTTCAGAGTATGCATGTATGTTTGCCACTTTATTACATCACCTAATTATTTTTTTTCACTTCATAATATGCCAGATGTTTTCAATCGGTGACAGACCCGAATTCCTGTCAGGCCAGGCTGTTTTATTAGGGAGCCATGTTGGAAAACATCCTCAGTGTCATTTGGCATTGTTTTGCTGAAATAAGCAAGGCCTGAAAGACATCATAGAGTGGAAGCGCAAAAGCCATGTGAACTTCATGAGTTACACCTTGCTAGCATGATGTTGAACCCTTGCTTGCCGTCAGAGCTGCTTTAATTCTACATGGTACAGATTCAACAAGGTGCTGGAAACTTTCCTGAGATATTTTGGTCCATGTTGATGCACATTTGATGTAAACCTCAGGTTCCAATGAATCCCAAACGATTGAGATCTGCTGACTGTGGAGGCCACTTGAGTACAGTGAACTCACTGTCACTCAGCTTTGTGACATGGTGCACTGCTGGAAGAGGTCATCAGTAGATGGGCACCCAGTGTGGTCTTCTGCTGCTGTAGCCCATCTACTTTAAGGTTTGCCGTGCTGTGCGTTCAGAGATGCTCTTCTGCATATCTTGGTTATAAGCTAATGATTATTTGAATCACTGTTGCCTTCTTATGAGCTCAAAGCAGTCTGACCTTTCTCTTCTGACCTGTTGGATCAACAAGGCATTTTCACCCAGAGACATGCTGCTCACTGGATATGTTCTCTTTTTCAGACCATTCTCTGTAAACCCTAGAGATGGTTGTGGGGGGAAATCCCAGTAGATCAGTAGTTCCTGAAATACTCAGACCAGCCAACAGCCATGCCAGGTTCAAAGTTTTTATTTAAGCGAGACACTGCGGTGGTGGTGCAGTGGTTGCCATTGTTGCTGCAATCACTGCACAAAGGTCCTGGGTTCTGATCCAGCCTGGGCCTTTCTGTGTGAAGTTTGCATGTTCTCTGTGTGGGCTTACTCCGTATACTGCACAGTCCAAAGATGTGCATAAGGTTAGGTTAACTGGCAATTATAGATGTCTGTCTCTATGTGTTAGGTCGGTGACAGATTGGTAACCTGTCCATGGTAACCACCACTTTTCTCCCTGTTTCAGCCCCAGCAATGAACCTGAGCTGGATAGTCGGCAGGAAATGGATGGCTGTTCAGTTCTAACATCTGAAACTGTGAGTTTTCCATGTTCAATTAAATGTTGGTTTCAAATGTGTTTATCTGCATTTGACAAGCTTCCCAACTGAAAAATAAATGTAGTGGTGGGGGGAGGAAGTGCTTCATCAATCTTAAATAAAAAATGCTCATCGACAGGTCATTTGGAGGTTTGCTGTGTAAACACTGTGCATTTGCAAAAAAAAAAAAAAGCATTTAATTTTTATTAATTTTTGCATAATTCTTGTTGGAAATTTGTAAAATGCCTGCTGTCAAAATAAAGCTTTACCTTGAGTTTTTATTATTAACGCACTGACTTTCCTACTAGTACTTTAACTTTTTACTAGACCAAAGCGTAGCTTATTGCAACTGCTTCACATGAATAATAACTAGAGCTATTTATGAAATCCTGGTGTAAAAGTGAAATAGTCTAAAATATTGCACTGTGAAATACAATGAAATCTCCTAAAATTGGTTGCATACTTTTTATCCCTGGGCTGTAGAAATCTAGGCTCCTGGTATTCACTACAGGCCACCATGGGCTGATAAAAACTCTGCTGGTGCACATGTTTTGAAGCTGTTACATGCCTTAAATGTGTGCGTGTGCCTGTGTGGTACATGTGTGGGACAGCTGTCTCCTGGAATCCCGAGTCTTTGTAGCCCCGCTACTACAAACATAATGACTCGTTGTACCCAACATTGTACAAGCAAGAGCCCTGAGGATGGCATGCAGTGGCACGGCTTTTACTGATTTACAGTCCAAATCTGAACATTACCACTAAGATAAGTCTGAGATAAGTCTTCATACAGAAGAAAGGATGGCGAGAAAGCTGGGATAGACCTGACCACGATACAAATGTAAAATGTGTCTGTTACAGGGCTGGAGCATCCATGTTTGTTTCCTTAAAGGGATACGCTTTCCGCCTCGAGGGAGAAAGCAAATCTTTATGGCAGGCTTTATTTCTGTCAGAGCCAAAAGACAACCCTGAGCTACTATTTATTACCTGCTAGGGCCTAACTGCTGCTATATTGAGGACTTTAGACATGACTCTGGCTTTTATTATGGGGCCTTTAAATAGCAGACATTTTAGTCATAACAGACGATTCATATCTCCAAGCAGCAGGCGCAGAGTGCAACAGATGCTATCCTGCCTCTGTATATTCCACATTTTCCCACCAAAAGTCCCCATCAGAAACAAAAAACAATTGGAAACAGCGAGTGAATTGATGAAGAAATCTGTGCATTCATAGCACAACAGTCATGAGTAATTTACTGTCGACCAGTATGTGGCCACTGACCTCAGGCTAATTATCTAATTAGACCTAAAAATCTATAGGCTGGATGAGTTTCTATTGATGGTCTTTGTCCTACCTCCTTAATTAAACACACACATTGCCTCATGCTTTGGACATGAGCATACATATTGTTAAAGGCTCTCTTTCTTAAAAAGAAGAAGAAGAAGAAGAAGAAAGAAAGAACATGCAGACATTGTGTCTCTGTGGGCGGCACTCACATGGAGGCAACTGGTCAGCAAAGTGGAACATGTTAGCATTTCCACCTTCAGATCCACACTGTGAAGCAGCACAGTCTCCACCTATTTAAAAGCCTGCTCAAGTCGTTTAACACCACCTCACTACTTCCTCTGCTGCCTCCCTGTGTGTCAGCATGTGTGTGTCTGCTGGTGGACAACGCCTCTGGTCATTTTGTCCCCTATTGTAGCACACTTCCTGTGAACTTGCTGAGGAATGTGAGGCTGACCCTTTGACAATTATGGATGTTTTCAAAAAGTCATTACAGGAGATGAACATCTAAAGTGGCCTGCCACAAAAATTCCTCAGTGTCTGTCTGCCCGTAGGCGCTGAAACCCCGAACCAGACGAAACTTATATTTCATGAGTTATTCCTTGTTTGTGAAAAGAAGAGTGGCACTGAAGACTATCCGAGAACACCCAGTAAAATAAAACACAATTGTGTTGTTGCTATATACAGTAAACTCATATTTCTCTTGTGGTTTTCGTGGAAACATGAGCACAAATGAGGCAACAGTAAGACTAGTCAAACTACCAGTTGCACAAATGAAACAGTCTGAGTCTAAATTTACTCATCTTAGGCATGTGTTAAAGAGAGTATAAAAATCTCTTTGTGAAAAGGAGAGCAGCAGGAAGGCAAACCTCTGTGGGGGAGTCCTTAAAGGTACACACCTCTATTTTTGCATAATTAAACAATGTTCAAGTAAAATAAACACTGAAGAAATGATGGAAAAGCAGATCTTATAACGGAACAGTATATAGTAGTGTATTTACTTATTATAGTAACAATTTGACGCTATTTAACAGACAATTAAATCTTCAATTCATTATTTATACAGTATTAAGTCACAACAGTTACCTCCATGTTTTTTATAACATAAAGTAAAGACCCTACAGTAAAGAAACTCCAACAATCACACAATCTCTATGAGCAAGAACAATGGGAAGGGAAAAAAACTCCCTTTTAACAGGAAAAAGCTTCTGACAGAGGCAGGCTCAGGGAGAGGTTGGGGGTGAGGGACCAAATTAAAACTATGATGGGACAGACAGAGAGAGTTTAATAATTGCTAATGATTAAAGACAGTAGTGGTGTATAAACACACAGAGTGAAAATTGATCCGAGAAGAAGAAACATTCAGTGGATCAAGAAACAGCTCAGCATTACGAATGAATTAGCTTTTCAGCATCACTGATGAATGAAAGCAGTCCTACATGTTTGCTTCATATGCACATATAAAGGGCATATCCTATTTAAAATAACTCAAAAGATTCCTCAGAGTGTTACTCAAGGCCAAGGTAATGCCATCTAAAGTAGATATCTGTTTAGACACAATGTTTTTAAGATTTTTAGGAACAAGTACAATAACTTCATTTTTATCTGAATTTGGAAGCATGAAATTAAAGGTCATCTAGTTCTTTATGGCTTTAATTCATTCCTGCAGTTTAACTAATTTATTTGTATCATCTGACTTTATGGATAAACTTGGGTATCATCTGCATAGAAATTTAAATTTATGCAATGTTTTCTAATAGTGTAGCCTAAGAGATGCATGCATATTGAAATTCTGTGAAACTCAATGAGTAACTTTTGCGTGTGAATCTTCATTTAGTTAAACAAATTGGAGTCTACTAAATAAATAGGGTTTAAACCAGCGGTCCCTGACCGTGTATGTCCGACAATATTTTCACGGACCGGCCTTTAAGGTGTCGCGGATAAATACAACAAAATAAAACCAGTACCGGTACCACAATAAAGAAGATTTATTCATAACACACTGGAAAAGACCCAGGGAAACTGAGTTAATGATAAAAACGATAAAAACATAACGATAAAAAACGATAAAAACCCTGAAAACCATAAATTTCACACCCGATCCTCAACTCTCGTGGCCCAGTACCAAACGACTCACAGACCGGTGGCTCGGGGGTTGGAGACCGCTGGTTTAAAGCACTGCAATGCAGATTTTTTAATACCAATGGTTTGATCTAATCTCTAAATTGAATATTGTGGTTACCAGTCACTAGTGCTGCACTGAGGTCTAGCAGGACAAGCAGAGAGATGAGTCCACAGTCAGAGGCATTGACAAGTTCATTCATACCTTTCAGTAATGCTGTTTCTGTGCTGCGATCAGCTCTGACTCCTGACTGAAACTCTTGAAATAAACCATTCCTCTGCAGATGATCTGGTAACTGTATCACAACTTCTCTTTAAAGATTTTTTTAAACAAGAGAAGGTTAGAAATGAGTCTCTAATTAACTGGCAACTGAATCAAGTCATGGCTTCATAACTACAATGTAGTTACTGCCAAATATAGGTTAATCATATTTAAAATTGAAACCTTAATTAATGGTAAACAGACTTTAAGCAGTTTTCTAGAAATAGTGCTAGAAGGCACATTAATGTATAGAGGAAGAAATTATGAAAGTAAACCCAGAAAGATTGATTGGAGAGAAATAGTCTAAGTAAATACCAATAGTGGTTAAAATTGCTGTGGGAAACACTTAAAATGTGGGCGAGGTGACAAAGACAGGTTAAAATGTTATTTGTAAAGAATTTCACAAGTTCATTGCTAGTTAAGGTCAAAGAAGCTCTGACTGTTTGTCAGCCTGCTACAATGCTGAAAATAACTCTGGGCTTGTTCCTGTTTGAAAGTTCAGTTTGCTTCTCAAAACACTGTCAGTTTTGAAACTGTCATGGATACAATGAGTTTGCCACTCATGTAAACTTGCATAGCTTGGATTTTCTGTTTCCTGTTTTTTATCAAGCATGTCCCAACTTCCTAAACAGCAGTAAGCACATCCTGCTCTGATGTATGACCCAGAAACTGATTTTAAAAGACTTAATTTACATGTGTTTGTGTTTTAGAAACGCTACTGTGCAAAAGTATTGAGCCACACATCATTTTCTACTTTTACTAGATGCAGCAGAAAATAATGAATCACGTTGTTAATTACATAATTTTCCATTAATGCATGATAACAGAATTTGTCTAAGAGAGTTTAAAACACACACAAGGGAAAAATGGTACAATGCACAATTCTCACAGGCTTAACAGCTAATACTTGGTAATGCCACCTTTATTCTTCACTAGAGCCTGAACTCTCTTAACCAAACTTTCTTTAATATCTTTAAGTAGTCTTCAGGAATAGTTCTCCAGGTTTCTTGAACGACATTCAAAGCTAATGTTGAGGTTCAAAATAGCTACGCTCCAGGCTCTGGGGAGGCCAATCCCCGTGTGATAGTGTTCTGTTGTGTGTGTGTGTTTTTATTTGTTTGTTTGCTTTTTTAAAATCCAGTTATGCATTTACTTCATTAGCAGCATGTTTGGGATCATTGTCATGATGAAAAATGAAGATACCAATCAGATGCTTTCCAGGTGGTATTGCATGGTGGAACAAAATTATGGTACTTTTCTTTTTCTTTTTACAAGAACCCCAAGGATCATGTGGCTTTTTTTGTTTGTGTGCAGGATTCAGTGGTCTACAACATCACAGGCTGCTTGCACTGTAACACTATAAAACTTTGTTCAAAGTACTGTTAGTTTACCTAACTTGATGGCTATAAACCCAAACAATTCTGGTATTAATATGCCATTAAAGATGATGGGTTACATGTTGAGATAAACGAGGTGGATACCAGACTGACTGGAACTTTTCAACCATCCTAATAACTGACTTCACACCTCTATAAAACATTGTGAAATAAAACAGACAAAAAAAAGTCAGAGCTGATTTTTCTCATACTTTATTGAGCTGTGTGCATAGGTTAAAGATCAGGAAGGGTTAGAAATCACGTTTTATTTGGATAGTTATGTTAAAAGACTTCCATGAGTAGTAACTGGAGAGAATAGTGCTGTCCCAAATGAAACTGAGCACATGCCACAAACAGCAGTCACAATATTTGACCATTGTTGCTCTAGCTACCATGATATTTCCAAACACTTATAGATTGCAAGAGTCTGTGACCACTCACATTAATTTTTTATACATTGAAAACAGTTTAATGTGCATAAAAACTAAACAAAAACACAATACAAGTGATATTGACTCCTAAAATCTGTTACTATTAGCCAGCTAGCATTGCTAATGGCAGCATAAAACCTTGTGCTAGCTTGTTGCTAGCTCAAGATAAGGGTGATAACTGTACAGTGTACAGTGTTACTGCTTGCAAGTTATGACTACCCCACAGAGATACTCGTAGTACACGGCATGTAGCTGCACTTGCCAGTCTGCACACAATTACAGTAGGCACTCAAAATAGAAAGTGTAAATATGGAAGTTTGTAATTTGAGATGCACCAAATGGTTCAGACTGTCAGGAAGAAAAAAAATCCACCTTGTCAACAGTTTGTGTGATAAGAGGTGGGATTAAACCTTCTCATTTGTTGTGACTCATCCCAGTTCTCACCTCCAAATGAAAACTCCACTTTCTCCAATGTCTGCGCAACAGCAGACCGCACACCAGTGGCATTATTTTCTTTAACTACTCATATACTGAGCTAATCATTTAATCTAGATATAATCTGTTGATTAACTGAAAATGGAAATCACCATTGGTCGTGGTCCTATGGCTCTTTAAGCACATCAAGAACCTAAGCAGACAAATTAATCCTGCAAAAAGCTACAGCTAACAGGCATGAAATGGTCTTTATCACAATATATTTAAAGCCTTTTTTATCTGCTTTATTCTAAGCTGCAGTTGGAGGTCATTTTAAAAGACGTTTTATCGAATGAAGTTGTCATAGTTTAAAAAAGAGGCCATATAAACACAGACAGAGATTAGTGTTGTAGTTTATCTGAAGCCTGTGCAACAAGATGCTTGACTCTATGTCTATCTCTGCATCATTATCACTTTCTTTTTGTTCCCTCAAGCATATTCATATCTTTGGACTCAGATCATATAAGTCTTTGATGGCTGTATCAGGCAGACAGAGAGTTTAAAGGACTGGATAAGACAGGATGCATGTTGCACTGTTAGATTCGTGGGAAAGAATAAGACGGAATAGCTGACAAGGTCACCTGATATGTCAGGATTGGTGGGGAATGTAAGCGATAGTGTTGGAGTGGCATGGCTTCCTGATTCACACATTACACAAGAGACAAAAAGAAGGTGTGCTGCATTCAAGTAGCATCCTGTTCTCAGGAAAGTGCTGATAATAAGTTTCCCAGTATATGTATTCGCAACACCTCAAATTCCAATGTTAGGTGTTTAGTTTACTGATGAAATTATGTTGAAGTAAGCAGGCAAGCAACATATAACATCATTCCTCTTTGACACCTGTTTAGATTGATAGTAGAGATAATAAAAACTGGTTGCCTATCTGTTTAAAGGGAAGAAGCTCAGCATGTTGCTGCAAGTTGGATGGCACTGAAGGGAATTTCCAGGCATTTATAGCAAACAGACTACAGATATGAATCACTGGGGATACAGTATGAAGAGATGTCAAAACGGATGTGTAGTGCAGCCATATCTGGCACAGTGCTTGCTAAAATAAATCAGTTAGATGGCCCAAAATCATAAATAAATAGTTCCAATTTTAGGAAAAATTCAGGAAGAAGATAGATAACACTCTGATATGTATCTAACCCATTTACTGGTATCCTGATTTAGTCTCCAGAGACAATGGCCTGTATTTTGATGCTTCCAGTGTATCAAGCAGATATCTGGGTCAAGACTTTTTATAAGCCATCGTTCATCATTTAATTTTAGTGAAATTACAAAAGGCTAATAAACAGTTAAATTGCTGTCAGACAAGCAACACCCATTTTATTATTATTATTGTCCATCCATTCACTTTCTTCGACTTCTCCAATCACATTTGCAAAGGGTCTGGAGTCGATCACAGCAGCCATACGGCACCCTGGATGGGTCACTAGTCTGTTGCAGGGCTAACACAGAGAGACAGACGACCATTTGCACTCACATTCACACCTATAGCCAATTTAGAGTCACTAATTAACCTAACCCCACTAACTGCATATTTTTGGACTGTGGGAGGAAGCCAGATTACCCAGTGAGAACATTCAAACTCCCCACAGGAAGTCCTCGGTCTGATGGTGAATTTGAACTTTGGACGTTCTTTCTGTGAGGAAACACCACCGCAACACTGTGGTTCTGAATTAAATGCAGAAAAGCAGACAAAAAGATAAAACAGTTTCAAAGTGGTCACATTTTACCAGAGTGGGGTGACAATGTTGTCCAGTGAAAGCACCCTTAACCACACAGCCAGATGAAAACTCTCATTCAAACATTGGTTACATTTTACCAGGAGGTTCTCAGTCATCCAGGGGTTTGAAGCCTTGGATGAGGGCTGTTGTCCATTGGATCTTAAGTCCAACGCCAAACTGTGGAACATGTACGACCTTACACTGTACGTATCTTGGGACTATTACTGATTCAAGATTGAATTTTGACACAAACTGTGAAGCAGTATGCAGGAAGGGTTATCAGTGTTTGTTGTGCTTGCAGAAACTGTCCTCCTTTTGCATTGAAAAGATCATTATGACACTGTTTTATGGATGTTGTATTGAGTCAGTATTATCTTTTTCCTTGGTGTCATGGTACAGCAATCTATCTTTGAAGGACAGGAACAAACTGATGTAAACTGTGACCCGGTCAGGGAAGCTGATTAGTAAATCGCAGCTTAACCTAGACTCTCTGTATGTCAGACTGTTGAAGAGGATGGCCAACTTCATCTTAAACAATGGTTCACACCCCTTGTTTGGGGAATTTAAGTTTCCCTTCCCTCTGCACAGAGGTTTGCAGTGTTACAGAAACACAACTTAGTCCCAGCTGCTATTGTTCATCTGAATAATTTATGGCAAATTGTGCTCACATCTATTCCATTTATTTATGTATTTTGAATGGAAATCTGTTTATTTATTTTAGCATTTTAAGCTTACTATAAATGCTATAACTGACTCCAACTGCCATCCACGTTCGAGTGACTTTTCAAAGAGAGCACAGGCACCCAACTCTCCAAGTTCTGTCTGCAAAACTGGAAAATCCACGTTTTTCTGCTGATACCTGAGAGGTCTTCTTGTGAATTGTACTTTGCTCTGTGACTGTCTGTGCTAGAATTCAAAAATGAATAGAGATGTATTATGAGAAGAGTAACTGCAGGTCTAAATAATTCCATGAACAGCAAGAAGCAGGACAGTGTGTTGTGGTCTGCACGGAAATTTGCAGTCAGAGGTGCAAGAAGGCTTATCAGTAATGCCAGCCAAAGGTGTCAGATACTGCAAAATGCATGGATACCACATACAGCCTTCTGTTTTGCTTTCTACGTCTTAAAGGCAAAATGAAACTAGGGTGATATTTTGATCCGAAACAAAGAACAAATATTTCCCCAGTGTGGTGAACTAAAAGTTGAGGTATTCAAAAACAGCCCTCGACTTGATGGAAATTATTTAGCTGTAGCACCTTTAACACACAAGATTTACATGTTGACAACACCATGGCAACTTTTCTGTTTCTTTTTCTCTCTTAGCTCTGAATATTTGGCCTCCGATCTCAGGAGCATTACTCATGCAGTTCTGAGGGCTGAGGCTTGCTGTAATGATGTTTCCCATCCCCTTATTTCTCCTACTTCTCTTTTTTTCACTTCTCTTTGAGGCACTGAAAGATATAAGCTTCTCATAAGTTAACTGTATTTTCTGGTATTTGACTAAATCCTGATAAGTCAAGTGTTTAAATCTGGTCATGAAGTTTTACAACAAAGGGAGCCTGCCATAGATCATTTTGTTTAATGACTGATGTTTGAGTTTTATTACAGGGTTCAGCCTCAAACTAAAAAAGCCACAAAATAGATCCATTTAGGTCCAGTCATCACCATCTTCAGGGTGAAAGTGAATCAAACTGATCATTGTTACGCTTTGAGCCCAAGATGCCCTTTTAAGATGTGAAAATATTTTGCAGCCTTCTGCCCCGGAGACAGCACGCCTGCCACAGACGAATGACGGTGCAACAAGCCATGACACCCCATCCTAAAACAGTCTTCCACCCCAGCAGGCCACTGCCATCCTGGGAGGTCACCAGAATGCCAGTCATTCATTTCGAGCCTCAGCATGTGTGCCCCCAGCAAATAGCTGCGTTCCTCTGCTGCTGAGGCTGCACATAGCATGTGATCTGATGGCTGGCTTTGGCCAGCAGCACCGTGGAAAGAGAGCGAGAGAGAGAGGGCTCTGTGTCTGCGTACAAGCTCAGCAGCTCTGAAAATGTACCAGGGGCTTTCCATGGTCCAGGAGCAATGAGGGGAATGCAGGCTGGGGATGCTGAGGGGGGGGTGAGGGTTCAGTAAGGGGTGAAAAGAGAGGATGAGCAGGTAGATGATGGAGTGGCTTAGCAGTGTGAAAAGCATTGGGGTGTGATGGAGTGATAGGAAGCTTTATTTGAGCCCTTAGCTCTAAGTTAAGCAGAGCAGGTATTTATAGGTGGCGGCACTGTGGTGCAGTGATTAACGCTGCCGTTTCACAGCGACAACAAGCACTGGCCTTCTGTGTGGACCTGTGCTTCCTCTCACAGTCCAAAGACATTCACATTAGGTTAACTAAGAATTCAAAATTGGCCCTAGATGGAAATGCGATCATCAGTGTTTGTCAGTCTTTCAGCCCTGTGCTCAACAGACAACCAGGGTGTACACCACCTCTAACCCTATGACAGCTGGAGTAGGCTCCGCCCCTGCACGACCCTCAATTGGAAAAGTCATTTGGTTAATAGACAGAAAATGGAGGTATTTATGGAGTATGGTTTCCCAGCATAAAACGTGGTATAAATTGACATGGCAGGTGTCTGAAGTTTAATGCTTTTCAACTGGCACAAACGAATTGTGCAACAAATGTGGAGTTTATTCAGTATTGTGCAACACTGCACTGCATATTGGGTAATAATAGACATTACGCTACCAACCTTTGGCTTACTTTATTAGTTTGTGGTTTAAAAGCACGATTTAATAGTTTCAGAGTATTTTTTAGAGTATTACATGATAATTATACTTCTAAATATTATTATTGTTCTCTTATAGTTTTAACTTGTGTTTTTTTACATTTATGTGTTAACTGCTAGAATAAACCTTAGCGTAATGTATGTCTTCCCCATATTTTAACATTTATTCCACCACGAGGAATATTTAGGGGCTTTTAGAGGTTTAATGTTTAAACGCGTGTCAGAAGGGAAATAAGACCTAATTTGGTTTATATAAATAAACACATAAAACCAAAATTGGATGGGGAGTAAAAGATAATCTATCTGAAGCTGTTTTGGATGGTACTTCATGATTTTAGGAACTGATAGGAATGTTGTGTTATTACAACTTCCATTGAAGAGATAAGGAAACAGTTATCGCGCCTTCACTGTTAACACATATCATAAAGATTTTTTCAAGGAGTTAACTCCATCTGTGGCAGCTTGTTTTTCTGCCTGTCAGCTTGTTTGCAAATCAAAGAATTTCTAACAGTATCATCCATTATCTTCCTGATGACTTTCAGCTTTGGCATTACTACCAGTAAGTGACGATGATTCAGCTGTCAGATATGTTAATGGTAGCAACTCCAGGCCTGGACGTGTCTGCTGACACACAGAGGCTGTATTGTGTTGACTAAAAGAAGGCCATTGTCTTATTTCGCACAGAAAGTCTATTTTTAAGGCCGAATGGAGAAGCGAGGGGGGGAAAATATCTCCTCCTGTGATGAATTTAACCGGTCAGAAATATGCAATGGAAAAATTTTGACTCTATTTAAACTTCATGAAATGTCATACTGTGCATTGACCCAGATAGATAAAGCTGTGAGCATCAGCTGTGCTTGAACTGTGTAGTTTATACTCTTTCAAAAAAAAAAGGTACAATCTGTAACATGTTTGTCAGGCTGATTGAACGTTATTACGTCTGTCTCCATTATGTACATATTTATCAAGTCTTTCAGCGATGTGGGCTTAATCATTTGAACAAAAACAGACTTTTTAATCTAATCCTAGCTTACATTCACGTTGCTTTACTTTGGAGAAAACGTCATTCCTCAGTGTTTCAGTTTATGACACTGAACCAGGTGATCACTTAGCTGTAAGAATCACTAACATTTACTATATAACACCTAATTGTGAATGATCCTTGAGAATGAGTCTCAAATATGTCTGCTTCTTTAAACCTCCAACCAGCTGCATTCGTTTGAATTTACTTGGAACAAGTCCTTTAACCTCTAATGCCATTTTCTCCAAATGTGCCATATGACACTGAGATTATGTTTGCGTTGTGATGACCTTGTTTCAACTCCTAAATGGCTTTTTTGGAGGCCTGGGAGCTCTCCCTGTTGCAGACATTTAAGAACTGGTGTCTGTAATTATAGTTTGTTCAAGTTTGGGGAAAATCACATAAATCTAACTTTGAAATTCTTTAGATAAGCCTTTTTATCCCAGAGGTTTTACGGTGATTTATATTTTCTAAACGTGGAGGCAGCAGAGTGAACTGTAAACATAATGTGATTTTCTCACAGCACCGCGAGTTTAGGGATCAATATTCACTCGCTTTTTGACTCCTAAATGTTCTTCTGTGTTTATAAGTTTCCAGCAGACTTTGTGTATTTTACTCACTTACATTGACTCATGCTTTATAATGGAGTTTTTCAGTGTGCTGAAACAAAAATGTAAAGTTGTGAACCATAAACAAAACAAAGGAACTGTGGCTTTCTCTCAATTTCTCATGTAGCGATTTAGATTACATCTCTAGTCCTTTGTGGCATTGGTAAATCATGCAGCACTGCTCTCTAATCTCCTGATAGCCCTTCTATTGGCAGGTCTCACTACTCAAGAGCTCAGTAACACGTCCAGGCAGCTGTTTTGAAGCATCTATTCAAATTAATGATGAGAAAGACATAAATGATTTTGTCAGATAATGGATATAGTAACCAAAGATACTTTGTAATTACAGTGTGCAGCCACTAATCCAGCCAGGGGGGCTGATAAGCCGGTGTACTCCGGTGTACTTGCAGTTCCCAAGCGGGACAGATAAATGGGGAAGACTGCATCAGGGAGGGAATCCAGTATAAAATCTTTGCCAAATCAAACAAGCTAATCATCAAGAATGAGATTTCATGCTGAATCTGCTGGAGGTCAGGTTAACAATGACCAGCTGTGGTGCTGTTGGCTAACAGTGTGCTAATGGAAACTCCTATTACTGGTGTAGGACAAAGGAAGGAGAGAAAGAGAAGGAAAGGCAGGACTGTGGAGGTGAGAGTGGTGACTATGTGAATGTAGGGCTCATGACTGGTAAAGGAAACAAAGTTAGAGATGGAAGGTGGATGTGCAGAGGAGAGATAGTTGATGGACGAAAGATGTTGACTATGTAGTGAATCAGGGCATACAGGAAGATGCCATGGATACGGTAAGATGGAGATCAGGGCATACAGGAAGATGCCTGCCATACTCAGAATGGATGATGAATGCATGCTTTATCACTGGATGATTCAAGTTGAGTGTTTTTGTTCTGTGTTTAGCCTCCTAAAGAAGAAGATAGGCATGCATTCTTAACTATTTGGGCAGAATGACCTGATGATGTAAAACAAAGAATTACCAGATATTTTTTTAACCTAATTTTTGTTTCTATGAAAAGTGAGATCACATATGAGGATATTCCTTGTGATTGACAAGTTGAGTGTTTTTGTTCTGTGTTTATAGCAGGCCCATCTAAACTAACGTATTTTTCACATAACTCATGTGATGAACACATATGTGGGGCAACTCTAACGTTCACATACTCAGATGAACACACAGGGGGCAACTCAGGGATCGGTATGTTGCTCAAAGATACAGCAACATGCAAACTGGAGGAGTCAGGGATTGAACAACCGTCCTTCTGACAGTTTCTTAAGCAGGGACAAAGGTGTCTCTGTGCACTAAACACACAAATAATCACTCCTGTTATACTTTCTGCTGAAAGTAGGTCGGTCCAGAGTGTACTTAGTGAGATGGCAATGTTGTGTATCCATGGAGTAGTCCAGTGATTGTGAAATGTACAACACTTACACCCAATCAGACACTAGTGTAATTCTAGACTCAGCTATTACAATGCCTCCTCGCTTGTAGCACCCAGATTGAAACCAAAGGGATGGCAAAAACGCTCAGCTTGAGACTTCCCAGTAGTATCTTGCTAAGCAATAGGTGACTCCATTCGTGTTGTGTATGGGTAAAATTATCAGCTTATTAGCAAGTTGCACTAGCTGGAGGAGCTGAGGGACATCTTTTAGTATAATTCAATGCTCAAGAGACAAAACATCACCCCCTTTTCACCCAGCGTGAGTGCTCATGTCATCAGTGCTTTTAATTAAAAGAAGTCAGGCCATGAGTATTCACTTTTAAGTATTTTTAAACAAGTTCAGTAGATATTATTTTCATCCACAACACTCACACAAGCAAAAAAATAAGAGCAAACATTAACCGTGCTACATTTTTCACTGGGTGCAGCACGTGTCACCAATGGCCAGCTCACAGTGTGCAGAGGAATGCCCAGCATCTGTTCCCCTTCTTTCTCCCCCATATAATTCTCACTCAGGAGGAGTTAGTGATCACAGGAGACTCTGTTAGCACTGCTGTCCCAAAGCAAGAATGCAAACAGCCGAAGCGCTCTTCCAAGAATCCCCAGTTGAGGACATTTCTGGAATGTCCTAACGAGCCTTCTCCGCTGTGTTTACAGTTCCAGACCGATGGAAACCCTGCAATCTGCCCCGCCAGCGTATCATTATCTGGCCTCCTCAGGGGACACGCAGAGGAAAAGCAACAGTTTGAGAAGTTTTCTTCATCCTAACCAAGGGTTCAGATGTTTTCAGAGCTGACCATACTACTCTAAACAGAACAAGAAAGACAGAGACGAGATTCAACCACACACACTGACTTCACGAATTTTAATAAATTGCTGCAAACCGCTTCAAATTAGTGAGACAATGAGAAAAATAGCTGGAGCCCAGGAGCATGTCAGTTTTAATCCTCGTGTGTCGTGGTTGCTCAGCATGTTAGCCGCTTTGTGCACAGGAAAAAAGAAATGGCATTGTTTCAGTGAAGAAAAAAGGGCAAAGAGATCATTGTTTCTGACTTAAAACCACTATTAGGTTACAGCTCGAGCATCACTCAAAGCAGGAAGGAAAAGTGGCCATGACATTTAACTAAGAGTGGAAACTTCATGTCAGGAGGGAGAAGAAGGCAAATTTATCTTGGCAAAATTGGAGAGGCATGTGATACAGCTGCTTGTGTGTGTGTGTGTGTGTGTGTGTGTGTGTGTGTGTGTGTGTGTGTGTGTGTGTGTGTGTGTGTGTGTGTGTGTGTAATAGCGTGCTCTGATCTACCTCAGAGAATATCAGAAAACAAATAAGACTTTTTGACTTTAGACCGCTCTTATGCAACACAGGAATGTTGGACGAAGACCAACATCAGAGAAATTGAAGTAACAGAAAACTTTTATATTTACTCTAATCAAACAGATGTGTAGTAAGTAGTCATGAAGTTTTTCACGTTATAAACTACTTATGATATCACACAGAGGACTGAAACCTGTCAGGTTGCAAGTAGTGCCACTGGTATCTTAAAATAATTTAGACAGCCGTGCTATTTTGTAGATCCAATGTGAGAGTTAAGTATTGATTTAGTATGAGTATTGGGTTATTATTGGTAATGAAACATGTGTCCATCCGTCCGTCCATCCATCCATCCGTCCATCCGTCCATCCATCCATCCGTCCATCCGTCCATCCGTCCATCCATGATCCAACATCTCATCCATCCAATCTGTTTCCATCCGTCCATCCAGTCGTTTTAGCCCATCTGTGGTCCATCATCCATCTATCAGATCAGACATTTTCCATCCATCCATCCATCCGTCCATCCTGTCCATCCATCCATCCATCCATCCATCCATCCATCCTTCCATTCCATCCATCCATCCGCCCATCCGCCCATCCTGCAGTGTGGAGTAGAGGATCCAACAACTTCCTGCAAAACCAGGCTCCTGCAGTGTGGAGTAGAGGAAAAACAGGTTTTAAATGAATACAAGGCCCTTGAAGCCACCAACGAACAGTCATTGGTTTCATTGTGGTTAATGTAAGTACCACATTTTGAAAGAAGAGTCTCTATAACAGAAAAATATCATTTCTGTTACTCTGTTATTGATTTTATTCGCCTGTGGGAATGAAGTACACCACTTTTTAAACAAAGTTCAGCCATCTAAAAATGATTATCCAGACTTACAAAAGCCCATCTAGTCCACAAACAAGCACCACATAACAACCTTACCTCGTACAGGATCAAAATTATGAAGAGAAAAACTCAAATGTAATTGACTTCTCCCTCCATTACTGTCACATCTGTTGAGGGCTAGTCTTATAGCTACCCAGCTGTTGTGCATTTAAATACATGTATAACGTTTTATTAGAACCTTCTGCTTTATGCAGTCATAAATCAGAAGTTTTTCCCTGTGTGGAAAACACAGTCGAGAGTGACGGATTACGTTTCAGTGAAGAAAAGGGAAGTCTTTTCTCTCTTTAACTAGCTCACATGTGGTGAAAAGTAGACCCTCGACTTTAGATTTAACCCAAGAAAGGACAATATTTAACTTGTTTAATACATGTGTGAACACTGCAATCACTGGCCACTTTATTAGGTACACCTGTTCAACAGATTGTTAATGGAGATATGTAATCAATCATTCATATGGAAGAACCTCAGTGCATTTAGGCATGTAGACATCGTTACAATGACCTACTGAAGTTTAAACTGAGAATGAGTATGAGGAAGAAAGGTGATTTGAGTGATATTGAATGTGGCATGGGTATTGGTGCCAGATGGGCTGATTTGAGTATTTGACAAACTGCGGATTTACTGGGATTTTCCCACACATTCATCTCGGGGGTTCAAAAAAATATCTGAAAAGTAGAAAATATCCAGTGAGCAGCAGTTCCCTGAGCAAAAATACCTTGTTGATGCCAGAGATATGGGGACAATAGCCAAACAGCTTTGAGCTGATTGGAAGGTAATCGTAACTCAAACAACCACTTTTTACAGTCAAGTTATGCAGAAGAGGCTCTCTGAAAGCCAGAGGTGGGAAGTAAAGAAGTACAAATACTTTGTTGTGGTACTTAAGTAGAATACAGTACTGTAATTTACTTGAATATTTTTTTCCTGACTATTTTTTACTTTTACTCCCTAAACAAATACCTGTACTTTCTACATTTTCAAAACAGGCTTGTTACTTTTGGTTTAACCCACAGGCCTTCAAACATTAAACCGATTTAAGTCTGAACAGTAACACATGAGAGGCAGTCCTGTTCGTGTATTAATCACCAGAGGATGTCGTATAAAAAGAGATCAAAGAGGCACAAGCCTTTGCTAAAGTCAGGAGTTAAAGTGGTTCGTGTTGTCTTTTTTCTTTTTCTTTTTTTGGCACAACAGTGGTGGTACTTCAGCATCTAGCTAGCCCTACAGAAAATGAGCGAGCATAAAGGGAGAGAAGGGAGGGAGAGGGAGAGAAAAGAAAGACGCTAACTTCACTCAGAGATGGAGAAAGATAAGAAAGACAGGACAGGAGAGGAAGAAACAAGGTTAGATTTAAAGGTAAGGACTACTCAGTGGTGTCTGATACACTGGAAATGTAAGTTCTCATGTTTTAAAATCAAATATTGGGTCTGTTTATGTGACATTTTGGCAAACTGAGGTAGATTAACTGTGTTATTTAAAGGTTTCATGAAAAATACTCAGCAGGTTAGTGCAGAATAAATAGGTTAGTTTGCTGTATTGTAATGGACTTAAAGTAAAGAACAGTGTGTGTGACTGGTGTGCAATGGCTGTCTAGTATAAAGACAGCATAAACAAGAGAACTCATGAAACATCTGCTTACACCTTGTTAAATTCAGATGTATAAATCTGTAAAGAAGAGCACGTCAGCTGATCACAACTGATACATTAAGAGGTCTCAATAGAAATTACTGTTAGTTCTTTTCCTCAGGCTGAGCCATTAAAACTGATTTTAGACTTCCCCCACCCACCGAATCCCACTGTAACCCCTGACTGTACACATTTTCCTGTTTAGTGGCAAAGCAAATAGAGCTTCTTTTTTTTAATTGTCCTACTTTTTCTCTGCTGTGCTGTTTTACTAAATGATTCAACATGAGTAAATTTATTAAAATTTAAATTTAGATTTAAATTTAGAAGTAAAGTCTTTATTCCCATCTACTGATACTATTTTATTATTACATTAATATGTCACAAGGCTCAGTTAGCTTTGCACAACAATAGCTAGTAGAAATGTCCTCCAAAAAGCTGCTTTTAACTTTCTTTGAGTACATTTGAGAGACTGTACTTTTTCACTTTTACTTGAGTACTTTTCAACACTAGTATCTCTACTATTACTTAAGTACGGAATGGCTAAAAAATAAGAGTTTGAGGCAATGTTTATGTTCTTAAAACTGACAATGGAAGATCAAAAAACATTGCCTGATATGATGAGCGTTAAAATTTTGTTCTAACATTCAAATTTAGGTGGCAGGGTTTGGGCCTAAGCTTGGATATGTCCTGCTTTGCATCAACAATTTAGCCTGCTGGTGGGGTAATGTGTGGCACACATTGTGCCCCATTACACCAAATGAGCATTGTTTAAATGTCGCAGCCTACCTGAGTATTGTTGTCCTCCCTTTATGACCACAGTGTGGCTACCTTCTGACAGCTGCTTCCAGCAGGATAGTGCACCATGTCACAAAGCTCACACTGGTTTCTTGAACATGACAATGAGTTCATTGTACTCGAATGGCCTCTACAGTCACCAGATCTCAATCCAATACAGCACCTTTGGGATGTGGTGGAACAGGAGATTCTTATCATTGATGTGCAGCTGGAAAAACTGTGTGATGTTATTATGTAAATATGGACCAAAATCTCTGAGGAATGTTTCTTTGTTGAATCTGTGCATGTAGACTTAAGGAACCAGGGGGCTCAACTTGGTACTAGCAAGTTGTACCTAATGAAGTGGCCAGTGAGGCAGAAAATCACTAATGAGAGGGCAGAGCTTACAGCCCTAGCAGTCCATACAAATGAAAGACAATGAGCTTTTGAGATTGTAAATAAAAATGCCTGTGGGGAAGTTAACACCTATCAGAAGATAAACTATGGGTGTTTAGGTCTATATACACAGCTATGACCCACATTCACGTAGTTCATAGCTGTGCAATGTTAGTTTAGTCATTTAAAAGATTGCTCATTACTCAGTGTGTTAAAAATGGTTTCTTTTATTCGCAGTGGTGCTGCTGTTACTCAGGGTTTTAAAGAAGTAGCACATTCTGCTCCGAAGTTTCATGCCAAACCTGAGCAGGGCCCCTTGCAATTTCCTGCCCATAACAATAGTGCGAACAAAGAGCGAAGGGTCATGACTGGAAGTCGCAGAGGCTTCAGCTCTTTAGACCTGGACTGCCGTGGCCCAGCAGGAACACACGCTGGAAAGCTGCCCACAACTTTAACTTCTCCAAAGAGAGAGGATGCCCAAAGCGTGGGAATTTCACTTATCATATTTTTCCAAAGAATTCCTGGCCTGTGATGAACGTAGTTGTAACAGGATGCGTGTGTTTAGACAATTTAACCTTTTGACTTCACACTGAGTGACACAGAAAAGTGGGTGTAGACACGATTCTTGTGCCTATTTGTTTTTTTAATCATTGCTCAATCATTTTCAAAAACGTAAAACTCTCATCTGAGAAACATCCAGTCTCGCCAAATAAACGCTAAAACATTCCCATTACAAGTGTGATGAAACAGGGACACAATTACAGCGGCTTAGAATAAAGAAACATCTTTAATATTTGTTTAGCTTGCTACCAATAGCGAAACAATGATCCAGTGTTTGAGGTTTTTGAGAAGCAGACATAATAAGGCCATGACCTAAGCCTTAAACAACACATTACTAATACTCCAGATAACGTCTGTGACCTCTCCTCCTCATTAGACATCATATAGGAATGCCGTGAAGCAAGAAAAATGGTATGTAAAGCTTGAGAAGAGATATGATGCAACACAGGAGATGAGACACAATCAGACCTTTAAACCACAACACTACTCAGTAGACAACAGACACACAAAACATCTGTGTGATTTTACACAAAAACATGACTTCTTAGCAGATTTCTGCCTCTTAAATTACACTGAAAATTTACATGTAATCCTGTTATTTAAATTTTGGGCACGGATATTTCTTGAGTTCGGCGGCCTTTCGTAATGCTGATTTTACAAGTCACCAACAGTTACAGCTGTGACATAAATAGAATCAACAATAGAGTATCTTCATCTGAAATCTATTTGTGGTGTAATGTTATCACTTGTATGGGGAAATGGTGCTTTAGCCTAAGATCAAATCTCGGCAATCCCCACTTCACTACAAGCTCAGACATTGTTTTGTGGGAGAAAATAGCCTACTTCCTGCTATCATGCTGAGGTGAGAATTATGTTCCCGTACAAAGCCTCAAAAACAGGTGGGATCCACCTAGTGGCGAGAAGATGTTTTTTCCCCCCTGGACAGAAAAGCTCTTTGAATGTTTTATCAGTTTCTTCCATGTGGTCTTTTATGTGGCTTGCACCCACCCCCAGGAGGACAGTGTGTTAGTAAATCTCAAGTAAAAACATTACTTACACTGTAAAAATTAAGACACCTGCAGCAGTGCCAGAATTTGACATTCCCAGGCATAAAATGTTTCTCTGTTTTCTCCGCAAACTTTTTCTCTTCTCCATGTCAGATACTGACTTCCCTACAAAGGCACAGAGGCCTCAAGTATGCAAGATGTTTCATGAACCATTTGGAAAGCAGGCTGATAAATAAACAGAGCTGTACGTTCACAGACACACACACACACACTGCAAAGAACATGTTTCTCATCCTCTGTTTTGGGTCTGTAGGAGCTCTGAGCCATGGCAACCGAATACCGAGGGGAGAAAAATTTGCCTGGCTGAGCTCCATCCTTCTGGCACTCATGCTAAAACTCATGAATAGCATGACAAAAACAACATTCCTCATTGAAGTGATATAGTCCTGAAGGAATTCCTGTTAAATAGAGGCATTTCTCAGTGTGCATACCTCATTGTATTGAAACCATGTGGCGTAACGTGTGAATGTGAATTCTACTGCAGATCCAAAGCAGTGAGAGAAAATGACTTTGGGCGCATGCAGACATTTGCATTGTCTGTTTTTCTTTGTGTTTCACCACTGTGCATGTGTGCATGTGGGTATTAATTTCTTATAACACACTTTCTTCTTAGATAAGCACATCTGTCTGTGATTTGCAGGAAAAAAAGGTGCTGAGACTTGAAATTAGCCTACTATTGTCTAGTTTCCCTGTGTGTATAAACACATTAAAGTACAGCACCTGTGGTTCTTTAGAGCCAAAATGCACATAGTTGTGTGTATGCAGATATGTATGTGCGTATGACGAGTCTGACAAACAGTTGTTAGGGTCAATCTGTATGAGCAGAGATATCAGTGGCCCATTGCCATGTCTCCCACGCAAGTGCTGAGTCGTGAGGTTAGTATGCAGGGAAAATAAGACTGAGAACCAAAAGATTAAAGAGTAGGTAAAGCATTACAGAAAGGCTGGTATTGGTATTTAACTATGTAACTACATTTATTTGATCAGTTAAGACCAAGAGTAGCTAATGCCAGAGCAGCATTACAAGCTAATTTTGCAGCTGTAACTTGTCACAGGTCCAATGTTAAATCAGGAGTTTCAGGCCAGTGGTTTTATTGCACAGTGCATATTTTCCATCAATAATCACAATAAAGCATTATGTCATTAGAGAAGTGCTGGTTGCACTGAAATTCATGGAAACTTGGAGGCAAATGGGTGCATACACACAGCGCTGAGGTCAGAGAGCTTGGCTTGGGCTATATACACTCAATGACCACTCTATTAAGTGCATTTGATTAGGCAGTACTTGGCTGGACCCTTTTTTTGCCTTCAGAACTGTTTTAATTCTTAATGGCACAGATTAGCAAAGTGCTGGAAACATTCCTCTGAGATTTTGGTCCATACTGACTTGATAGTATCACATAGTTGCTGCAGATTCGTGGGCTAAACATCTATGATGTCTCAAAGATGCTCTATTGGATTGAGATCTGGTGCCTGTGGAGGCCATTTGAGTACACTGAGAGCATTGTCATGTTCAAGAAACCAGTTTGAGATTATTTGAGCTTTGTGACTCATCAGGAGATGGGTATGCTGCAACTAAGCCAACAACAATACTCAGGTAGGCTGTGATGTTTAAACAAGGTTCAACTGGTCATAAGGGACCCAGTGTGTGCAAACAATGTCCCCCAAACCATTTCAGCAACACCACCAGCAGCCTGAACTGTTACACTGCAGGCATACAAGGCAGGAGGGATGCATGCTTTATTGTGGTTTACCCCAAATTGTGACTTTATCATCTAAATGTTGCAGCAGAATTCGAGCCTCATAAGATGAGGCAATGTTATTCCAATCTTTTGTTCAATTTTGGTGAACCTGTGAATATTGTAGTCTCAGTTTTCTGCGAAGAAGTGGCACCTGGTTTGGTCTGCTGCTGTAGACCATCTGCTTCAAGGTTCAGCATGTTGTACATTCAGATCTTCTAAATACATGATTAGGGTTCAACTATACATTTCTATACATTTCATATTATGATTTATTCTCACATAACCTTTCATATTTTTTGAGTGGAAAACATGACTCATGTGTGAATCATAGTATGAAACATTCAATCAGAGACAGTCAGTGAGCCGTCTCTGAGCAATCAAAAGTCACCGAATTGTTTTAACAAGCAGTGAGAAAGAAGCAAATAATCAGCACCCATATTTAGACAGCTCATTTTAATCAGCGCCACATTGATTTCATCATTGCTGATTTACAGTGTTGCATTCCTGGTTCTCTGTCACTGATAGCATCCCTGAGAGCCTGGAAGAGGACGAGACATGTTATGGAAAGCCCACTGTAAGATGCCATCAATGGAGCTCTGCTGCAGTGAAGAGAAGAAAACACAACAGGATTAACTGCTGCACACCTATTTGTCTATTTGTCATAGATTTAGTAACATATTAGGTAAATATAAATCCTTTAATCAATCAATCTGCCATCTATAATGCACACCTTATTAGAGTTCACTGTAACTCGAAAATTTAGCTTCTGAATTGTAAATTATTTAAATAGTCAGCACGTAGGGGCTAAAAACAGAGGCACTCAAATCAAGACTGTGTGCCCAGTGAAGCCAAGAAGAACTCACACATCTGTACACATCTGTACACATAGTTCAGGCCAAAATCACAGCAAACAACATCAGGACACGCTGCTCCGAATCGCCTAATGTTTTGTCCTCGGTGCTGTTTGTTTACCCCGACAGCTCACTGACTGTCTCTGTGATAAGGAAAGCAGCCATCTTGTGTCTGACGTGCACTGTTGCATCCTGCCTGCATCTGTGGTATCGACATGTAACTGATCTCCACTCACGTCTCCCAGGATGGAGTCCAGTTCATCTTTATGGAGGACGGGCTCAGAGAGGGAGGCGCTTTGATCATGACTAAGTGTGTTTTGAACCAGCGGTGCAAGCTGAAGACAAACACACACAGACACACACACAGGAGAGATTACATAGAGTATTTGGTGGGATTAAGATAATAAAGGTTGTAAATTCTTTTTCAAGGTGTGTACATGTGGAGACACACCTGCCCGCCTCTGGATTCAGCCTCTTTCTCAGCAGAGCTGCCCCACAGTCTGGAGCAGGACAGGCAGATGGACCTCCCTCTTACAAACACACAAATGCTTTGAGTGAACATTTCCGTGGTGTATAAGGTTTCTCTCAATCAATACGTCATTTCTGACACAGGAAGCTGTTCAAACCCTTCCAGCTGGGAAAATAAACTGTTTACATGAAACTTGGGGTCCTAATTAATTAAAAAAGGGAAGCTTTTTGTTCTTATCGTTTGGGTTTGGTTAACACTGTGTTTTTAATCAACATAAAAAGGAGCCACGAGAGCTTATCACATGGATTCAGCTTCAATTTGCTGTATCTGTGTTATCGTTGTGTAAAATCATTGTGAACCTCGCTCACTTTGCTCACTACTCAGCTGCAAGGGATCCATTTACAATCCATTAGCCACCATTATCCCAAGAGAGATTATTGTAAGCGCACACCCTTAATGCACACTGGTGGTCAATACCAACATACAGGAAGTTCTCAGAGAGCCCTGAATGTTTTTTTTCTTCTAATGTAGATGATGCTGAGATTAGGATTTCAGGAGCTCAGGGGAAACGCTCTCTGTCGTCTCCTAAAAATCTTTAATTAAAAATCTTTCTTCTTCAGTCGGAAGAAGAAATTAGTGGTTTTCTTACTTGGAAAAGTGGCAGTTTACATGGAAATGCTTCAGACACTGAAAGCAGTGGGTCAAATCTCCTCCTCCGAGGTGGCAAACACCGCACACCTCCCTCACGCCGACCAGCTCTCCACCCGAGCACTGGAGACAAATTTATACATGCATCAAGTGTGACTATTTTTACATGCTGCAGAGGCGGAAAAAGGATGAGGCTGATGGAAGTTGAACTGGTTAAAAAAAAAACATGGTTGAATGATGTAGAAGGTCACCTGGTTTCTGCCACCTGACGCACTCATCGTCGTCGTGACGCTTGTGAGGGAGGATGACAGCGATGAGTAGAATGAGACATCGGTGATGGAGTTACTGCAGTTTGTGTTTGTTTGCTGAGGCTGAGCTGAGAGTGCCTGAATGCAAATATTTAGACTATGATCAGTTCTAGAAAAAGCATCAGTGTTTACCAAAGCCCTTAAAACTTTTTTTGTAAACAAGTCTTCAAGTTTTACTGTGACTTATTATCCCGAACTACGTAAATACAAATTACTAAAGTTGGAAATACCAGACAGGGTGTGAGAACCATGAGTTTTCTTTTACACATGAAACGTACTGAAAATATAAGTTGCTTTGAGCAGAAAGATTCTCACATTTAAAAATGACCACACAGTACTAGTCAGTACTAGGGGTGACTCAGAGGCTTGGGCCGCTGCTCACTTTTTTTTCTCCCAAGACTCCCAGAGTTTCTAGGAATTTTTTAAAGTGGTCTTGAGCAATAGCTCTCCAGGCTTTCTGAAGGTCTTTTAAAGTTTTTCTTTGGCTGCTTTTTGTTTACTCATTTTCAGTCCAGTCACATAATTTGTTCATTTCTTTTGCTGAATCTATGAAAAATGCTGAAGATAGCACATTTTTGTACCAATAAGATAATTCCCAAAGAGCTACTAGCCAAAACCAGGCATATCTCAGCATGGTGTGCAGTGTGGAGGACAAAAGAAAAAATGTCAGGCCCAAAAAACTATCTGCAGCAGATGCAAATGGTCTCAGTGGAAGGGTGGCTGTCAAGAAGCAGTTCTTAAGGAAGGGAAAAAGAGAGGTATGCTAAATTTTTTTTTTTTTTAAATGACAGGAAGCCAAAGACCACAGGTGTCCTGGAGTGATCCAAATCTAAAACTTCTGGTTCACATCATGTACAGAGGAGGTCAGCATAGAGGTACAACAGTGTGTCTATAGCCATCTGTAAAACACAGTGGAAGCTCTGTCATGGTTTGGTGCATTTCAGCTAGTGGTGTTGGGGATCTTGTAAAAAATGATGAAATCTTGAATGCAGAAAGGTAGCAACAGATTTTGTTCCAATATGCAGTACCATCTGGAAAGCGTCTGATCGAGAAAAGGATAATATTTCATCATAACAATGATCCCAAACACATTGCCAATGCAGTGAAAGCACACCTGGATAGAAAAAACACACAATGAAACATTATCAGGATTAGCCAGACCAGAGCCTGGACCTTAGTATTGCTGAAGCACTGTGGGATCATCTTGACAGAGAACAGAACAAATGGCAGCCAACATCAGAAGAAAAAACCTTCAAGAAGAACTATTGGAGAACTATTCCTGAAGACTACTTAAAGAAAATACCAGAAAGCTGCCTAAAAGAGTTCAGACTGTGTTGAAGAATAAAGGCAGTCATACCAAATATTGACTGAATTACTGTATTTCTATGTACGTTTGCTCATGTTTTAACAAATTGCTGAAACCATTTCCCATTTTCCTAGCAAAATATAAAGAAATGAGGGTCGTTGAAGACTTTTTCACAGTACTGCAGGTTATTCAGTGGATTCGGTATGTGCACATTTCCTGCTTCCTTCCTTCAGGAACTTACTTGTAAGGGTAGCTGTGCTTTCTCTTTTTTCACCCTGTGTCCACGGCACCACTCACACTGCCAAGAGCCACTGCAGATAATGTAAAGTTATAACCTCTTTCTCAAAGCAAGACTTAAAAAAAAAACCCATCTCGGAACACCAGCACATTATTCTTCACCTGGGTATGGACGAGAGTGGAGGGTCAAGGCAGGCCAGATGAAAAGCTCGAGGGCAGCCGTCACAGCAGATCAGCTCCCCTCCATCCTTACACACTGTACACTCATCATCATTGTAATGAATCTAAACACAAACAGATACATGTAACATAGATAAGCAGACACCCACATTCATATAAAGCACAAGCAACTTTAGTGAAGAGTGAGTGGACTACAGCCTCTACCATGCTTGTGGCTGTCTCCCCCTGGTGGTGAAATGTGCTCTTAGCAGACTTGGACTTTGATGCGTTTGTCTCCTCTGAAGGACCCCCACCAGCTTTAATGGGCTCTCTGGCGGCCCCTGTTAAATGACAGTGGGTTTTAAAGGGGAAAATCTTGCATAAAGGTTAAAGGTTAGTCAGGTCTGCCTTTTCACATTCATAGTTTGATGTTGCTTCAGTTTTCTGAAAAAAAGAAGTTCGCATTTTTATTATATGGCTTACCTTCCAAGCAATATGCCTGCATAACATGGACCTTTTCTTGGTTATCATGGTTGACTGGGGGATCCGTGGAGGGAGCCGAGAAGGAGGAGGATGAAGAGGGCAGGTGGGCTCCTCTCTGGACTGAGGAAGGCAATACTTGCACACCTGAAGCAGAATTTGGGTTGGTTATGTATTTGTGGCATGAAAGTATTTAATATATTTATTTTTATGACAATTACTGTTTTCAGATGGCAGCTTGGAGCCAGGACCTTCACTCTTCACTCTGTAGAGCTTCACTTTACTTCCTTAAACAGAGTAGACAAGACAGCACAGTCATGTGGGTTTTAGAGTATTCAAGTTAATTCTTAGTGAAAACTATGTATCTTTTGATTGTCAAAATAAGCCTATTATGTTTTGCTTATTATTTTGTCCGATATACTTTAACAATAGTGGATAGTCATATTTAAACATGCCCAAAGACTGCTCCAAACACTCTTCAGAGAGTTTTTGGGAGAAGCGATATCCTCTCAACAACTCTGGGGCTGAGCACAGAAGCCCCACCCACCTGCAGTTCAAGACTTCTGGGGGCGGCCAATCAGAAGAAAGTGACTAAGGTCAATAAGGATTAGTTGAGCTAATTAGAAAAGATTTGTGACTATAGTTAAGGGGAGCATGCAGAGAATAAGGTGAGATGGAGGCAGATGACCCCTAAAGGGAGCAGCTGATTAAATGAATCACGGAAAATGATTCTAATCCAAGAATAGAAAAATGGGATGGACGTAACAGGTCCTATTTTATCTTGTAAAAAAGTGGTCTGCAGTGTCTGATAGAGAACAGATACAAAGCAAGTGCAGTATGGGAGATGACCTCCTCCATCGGTTGTCTTGGCGTGATACTGTGACCGCTGGGAGCTCGATTCTCGATCCGCATGGCTCCTCTTCTTACTGTGAGGAGGTTTGTGACCTCCAGATGGTCTGTTTTCATGTTTGGAACCTGCAGTCTCCCTTCCTGTCAAACAAAATCAGCAACAATGTAAACCATTAGAGTCTAAATGTGACAGAAAATTGTCCTGAGAGACTGTTTTCAGCTCCGCTTTGGTGCAACAGACGCAACTGAGGTTTTATTGCTTTTGTAAATTAATACAAAAAAATAGAAAAAGGCTGAGGAATGTCAGTTTGTGCTGAATGTGATTTGACATTGGTACAGTAGTGTATTCTTCTGAGGATCCTCAGACGCTCATCATGGGCAGGAACGTCATAGAATTTTGGTCTTTTCATGATTTCTTTGAACTGTTCTTTTTAACTGTACATCATCTTTATTGACTCTAAACAAACAAATAGTGAGCACTAGAAACTATTTATTTATATTTCTCTAATTCTCTAATTCAGACGGGTTCAAAAGTATACATACAGGCCAAAATACATACATACACTCACTAAAGGCCTATTAACTGGTTGACTACCGCCAGTAGTTCTCTTTGCCGTTTAAAAAGGATTTGTTTGACAGCGCTCATTGTATTGGCAATACGACTGGAAAGTCCAAGGAACTCAGTGAAAATTTAATAAGGAGACTATTAGATTTACACAAGTTGTCTTTTGGAGCCATTTTTAAACAACTGCAGATTCCAAGATAAATTCAAACAAATGTACATAGGGACAAGTTATTCGGGTGTGACCACTTTACCAAGGTCTGGCAAAAGACAAGACAAAGATTGAGCTACTTGGCCACAGTGACAAGAGGTATGTTTGGAGGAGTAAAGGTGAGGCTTTCAAACCTAAGAACACCGTACCAACTGTTAATCGTGGTGGTAGCATCATGTTCTGTTTTGCTGCCAGTGGTAATGATAGATTTCAAGAATGGATGGGCTGATGAAGAGGAGACCTACCTCCGAATTCTTTGACTTCACCTCAAATCAGAAACTTGGATGTAATTTGATTTTCCAAACACACACACACACACACACACACACACACACACACACACACACACACACACACACACACACACACACACACACACACAATGGTTTTACCATAGATCAAACAAGCTAACATTAAGATACTGGCCTTCCAAAATTCCCAACAAATTTGTGGGTTAAGCTTAAAAGCCGGGTCCATGCCAGGAAACCAGCCATTTTTGATTAACTCTTCCAAATTTGCCAAGAGCACCATCAGAATTATGCCAGATGGCTTCCAAAAGCATCTGGTCGAGGTGCATCTTGCTAAGGGGCACTTAACCAAATATTAATGGGGGTGTACAGATACATATACTTGAGCCTGTGTGAATCTAACATAAAGTAAAACCTGTGCACTCAATTCTTGTTATTTTGAAGTCACAATAGATATATGGTGTGCAATCATTCCACCGTGGAAGAACAACAGTTCATTCCTTAATAGGAATCATTAACTTATCGTGTCAATCACCATGACAAAATTATATGACATTCATGCCCATAACAAATGTATAGATGTAGATTTATTTATGTGTGACAAATGTTTTGTCGTAAACTGTGTGTCACATACGGCAATCCAGGTTAGTGAGCAGGGTCTGCAGCCTGGGGTAGCTGTCCAGATTATAGTCTTTGGATAAGTTGTTCAAGAAGGCCTGGACAGTGGATCTGCTCTGCTCCAACACCCAGGACAGGAGGGAGTACATGGCCTTGTGGATGCCTTCTCTAGCCTCCTTCTCCAGAGTCTCCTATAGACACAACATTAAGTTTGAAGACTGAAAATTCAGCACTGATATCCTTTAATGGAAGCAGCCAGATGCAACAAATATTCTTTCAGTTATAAGCAATTATATTTCATTGTTATTAATTGTTAATTGTTATTTAAAAATAATACTAATTTGTCAGGTTAACTCAGTATATTTGTAATGTTGGATAGTGCCGTACCCGATACTTGCTTAAAATAGCATTAAAAAATAATTCAAATCAAAATTAACGTTTACACAATTAATACCGATATCCAATCTCTGTTCAGTTTCGTACCTTCAGCAGTTGCTCTGTGATGATGTTTTTATCCGCCAAACCATAGACCAGGGGGAAAGGGTCATCCACAGCCATAGCGATGTCAGTTCGCAGCTCCCTCAGCAGCGAGCGGAGGTTTGTGTCCCTAAACGCCTCGACTCTTGACATGATCTTCTTTTGTGTGCAAGTGAGAAATGACCTGACACGGTCTGAGATCATAGATGAAGAATTTCAGATCTGGGGGGTGTGTCGCTCACAGGGAAGGTGCACTGCTTCATGCTGATTGCATAGATGCATAAGCCATATCTTAAAAACTCCTCTATTTTTTTCATCCTGTGTTTGTGCTTTTAATAACGCATCTATGACTCTATGAAAAAAAATGAAGCTACTAGCCTTTCATTTCTGAGACTTCCCTCCAGGGAGGCCAGCCCTGGACCTTTTGTCTCTTTTCAGTTCATTTGTCCACTAACAGCACTAACGGCCTTCATCCAGGGGAATACCTGTCCTCTTACATCAGGAGAGCAGAGTGAAGTGACCTGATGTGCGACAGTTTTCTTCTTAAAAGGTTCTTTCCACCTCAACTTCCCCTCACCTGTCAGGTTTTCACACACTGACTCACCACAGGGAACTCCGCCTTAGTGTGATAATTATGACTTCGCCACAGGCAGGAGAACATTAACACTGTAAACAGTTTAATGACTGACAGACTGATTGCATGACTGGTAGCCTACTATGCTTTATGCCTATTTTCCTCAGTTGTTATTCTGTTAGTTTGTTCCTCTATTTCTCATTATTCTACTAAAAAGGCCTAAACTAAGAGGAACCGGTCTCTCCTCCAAATATACAAGAGAATGATAAAATAAAAATCGTCTAAGGTTAAGGCTTGAGGCTTGCCTTTTACTAGAGAGCATTTGCCTGCAGTTTCCACTAATTCAATTTCATGTCATGTAAATATCCATTAAGTCTAAATGCCAATTACTTTAACTCATAAATAAGGTTAGGACACAACTGGGTAGCTTGAGAAATATGCTCACTAAGTCCCTTAGTTCACTGCAAAGCCAAAGCCAGAGGAAGGCCAACTAAGTTTAGCATTAAAAAAGCTACTGCTTTAGTAGCCAAAAAAATCATCTGTGGTTTGTGTGCCAAACCATATGAGGGGGAAATGGTCATCCAAAAACGTGACAAGGTCAGTATAAAATCTCCCGCAGCAAAGAATTCAAGTTTTAGATTCTTTAAAAGTCTCAATAACAACTGCCTCGTTTGTAAATGAGATACAGAGACCTGAGGCCTGTATTATGAAGCAGGATTTAATCTTATCTGGGTGACTTCAGGATTAACCCTGAGTTTACAGTACTGTGAAGGTGGATCATTTCTTACCAGGATATATGGTAACGGGTAAGGTGACTTATAGTTAATATGCTACCTGTAGTTTCAGGTTAGAGATCAACTAGTACCCTAATAACTGCTTGCTGCCCAATCAGTTCTCCAGAAGAACTCTCCGACCTGTGGAATAGTACAGCACAAAAGTCTTTGTGCTTCCCCTGGTGACCATCAGTACTGCTATAGAGTCTTAGGCAACTTAGTTTATTGGGTTTTTTTTCCTGTTGGTTGCAAACAATTTGACAACAATATTATTGTTCCATAAGCAATATATGATCCTAAACAGAGCACCTGACCTTATACGAAATTTGTGCATCACCTAAGTCTAAGTTTGTATTTTATTTTTGTATTTATTATTTACTTTCAGGCCTTTAAACATCATTGGGGGTTCAGCTGAAAGAATAAAAACTAAAACTACCTTTTAAACATTAATTTAATGAAATACTTTTTATAATCCATCAGGTTCTCCCATGTCTTAATGATAGAGCTGCTAATATTGATGAATCTGTTAACTTACACAATCTGCATTTTCACCGGCTTTTGTTCCTGGAAAAACGTTATTAATATTGCTGCTCTTTTCCAGTCTTACAGGATAAAGCACTTAAGCCACATACTGTTAATATGATATTACTCTGGGGTGTTTTTACTCTCATACACACTGCTGTGTTGCTTTCAGACTTCGTATTTTCTCATCAGTTTCATCTTCCTTTGAAAAACCATCTTCATGTGGCGGCTTATCCTGATTTCCAATGTTAGGCTAAGTGATTCCGGATAACGGAGAGACACCCTGAGTATGGTGAGCTAATGCGTAATACAGGCATCTGGAAGGGTCTGAGATTATACTGGTCCAGTCGCTTATTCTCAGAGACTACTGTTGTTAATTTTGATTTCATAGTTGTGGGGAAGTTATGAATGTTTTCATGTTTTAGGAATGGTCCATAGTTTGTCTCTTTTCCAACCAGTTAGCTAATTAAGCTAAACTATAGCTAAAATGTCAATTGAGGTTTCCTATGAGGTAAAAGCAAATATAATTTCAATTTATGTCACCACAGTGTTGGGACTAACGCGTTATTAAGTAACGCGTTACAGTAACGACGTTATTATTGTGGTAACGAGCACGGTAACTAGTTATTATGCCAAAACCAGGAACGCGTTACTCGTTACTGGGATTTAGATAGGCTCGTTACTCGTTACTTCGTGTGGTGGATATCGCGGAGCTTCCACAGATTCAATAACATTAGCAAGTGGTGGAAGCCAGCAGGTGGATGAAGGAAAGGGAGGCAAGAGGAGAGACCCGAAGCGGCCGCGGTCCCGCGTGTCAGGTGAACTGAACTTCAGGTAAGAAGTTATGACCTGCAGTCTATCTGGGTCAGATATAAACCAAGTTTAGGTGGAGTTTATTTTCGGTATGCTGACATTTTTCGTACTGCGTGCTAGCTAGCATGACGGAGTTTCTATACAGCTGTGTGGGTGCTATGTTACTGATGTTGAACTTTATTTTGTTCATACGGTTAATTATTAGTTGCCAACCGTCCGTAAAAAACAGAATCGTCTGGTATTCAGAGAAAATAGCGTTTCGTACTGAGGTGAAAAGGAACAGTTTGTCCCGGACTTCAGCTACAATGAAAAAGACACAAAGCTGAAGCTGCACAGCTGCCTCTTCTTCTCTCATTCTCTCCTCTCCTGTTTCTACTTCAATCACGAAACTGATCAATGATCAGCTGATCGGCTTTTCTCTCTTGTTTATTTATCGCCCACTTTGCGCCAGAAAGAGGAAACCAGCGGATGTCGCGTTAAACAACAGCAGCACGTTTAAGCTTGATCAGCTGTTGTTAGAATTTATTTAATATTAATTGCTAGTATCAGCTGATGTTTGCTGGAGCCACAGCTGTAAAGCTGCTGGTCATGATATCGGTTTGGTTATCTGGTGAGAGGAAACATGAAGATGAAACCAGGAGATGTCCTTACTGAATCATCAGAGCTGAACAGCTGATGGAGAAACAGGTTTACCTTTTAGGTGACATGGATGAGTTGAAGGAAGTTATGAACTGTTTCTGAGAGACAAATAACACCAGGATCCTTTTCAAGTAGCTGACAGCTGGTAACTGTGCAGGGGCGGATCTAGCAAAGTTTTGCCAGGGGGCAGGTAGGGCATTAACAGGGAAAGGGGGGACAAGGAAATACTTTTCTTTATTATTCTCATTTAAAATGTCTCGCTTTAAAAAAAATAATTATCTGAGTCTTACAACAAACAATTGATAGATTGATACATATATACCATCAGAACAGTGTACATCACTGTCACAACAGTGTTTATTTTCATTCAAAGGCTTTATGATTTTTCCTATAATGGTGGGCGGTCTCTAGTCAAAATGCCCAGTCCAGCTCTGTATGCAGCTCATCTGCAGTCTGGTGTTACCTACATCTTCCTATTCAGAAGGCAGAATTTCCAAGTTCTGAGTACAATCAAAAGCACCACGACTGCAGTTTTTGTGTTGGATGTAAAAAGCAGGCTAGAATCATGGCGGCGGTCAACGACGGTCCAGGCGTGGGATTTCTCTCGTGGAAATGTGCACATTATTTTTTCCTTTCTATTGGTAGGTGGCACAGTGCACTTGTGGCAAGTAAGCAAGCTAGAAGACTGGCAATCTGGCTGGGTATCCAGTTATGGAAGCAACACATTAACAAGAGAATTCTGAGTAAAACCAAAGTTACTTTCCCTAGTAACTAGTTACTTTGAAAGTAACGAGTAACTTGAAGTAACTGAGTTACTTTTTTAGAGAAGTAACTAGTAATGTAACTAAGTTACTAATTTAAAGTAACTTACCCAACACTGTGTCACCAGGCAATGTCACGAAAGGGTACTCATATAAAACATCAAACTGGTGAGGCTACACTTTTTAGTGTTTTTTACTGGTTGTTAATGTTAAGAGTTAGATAACAGCTAAAATGGCTAGCTACCAGTTAACAACTGATATCTGCATAAGCACACATGAAGTGCTCATTACATTTTCATATTTAGTTATTAAAAATACAAAAACATGGCATACAACATAACTAAACACTAAATATTGTAAGTAAATGCTGCATATCTAAGGTCAGATTGTGTTCATAGCTTTAGCTTAGATGCTATCAGTGTCTTAGCGTATCTTAGCCGTTAGTAACCCATTTGTTCCCAAGAAAAATAAGTGCTGTGTAAATGAAGCTGCGTATTTTATTCAATTGCTAGTTATTAATCACTTTAAATATATTCTGTCATTTTCTATTTAATGTAACTAGTGTAGTGGTTTAAACCTGCTTGTGGAAACTCTCAACAACTTGCCATATCTCACATTTTCTCAGAAAAAACAGAAAGTAAATAAAGTAGAAGAGTAGATAATTTTGCTACCAGGTAAATGTTGATGGTTAGGAGAGTGAAGCCCTTTAATCTGTAATTTATTAATCATTAAACATTATTACATTATTCATACTGGTGAACAAGGACCACTTCTACAGAGGGACGTTCACAACATACATATTACATTATTATATACAGTGCGGTGCATTACAGTGGATTGTTATATGTGTATTACCGGGATGGAGGGATGGGGAGACTGGAAGGACAGAAGGATAGCGGGAGGAGAGAAGGAAGAGGAGAGGACTTTTAGGAGGGTTAGGGAGTTGTGATAGTAAGTTGTCTCTTTATTACTTCTTTTTTAACCACAGTACAGTTTGTTCTATAAAAGTTAAACCCATAGAGAGATAGAGTGCCACATTTTCACAGCTACTGTTAGGTGATCCTACTGGAAGTTGTGGGAATATCAAATGAGATACGTCTTGTCATGAGATGCTATAGAGAGATGCTATAAAACATTCTAAGATAGTCAGCCTCCTTCCAGAGTACAGAGACCCTGGAGGGCAGGCCAAAGGTCAAAGATCAGATCAGCGTGCATGCGTGCTGCAGACATTCAGACATGTTCAGCTATTTAGAAAAATGGCCGACCCTCCTGCTATTTCTCCTTCTGTGTTTAGGCATCATTTTTGGTGCTTTCCCTTTTTATATATAAAAAATACAAAACATAACAGCGAAAAGAACTCCATTGGTTTCCTCATTTTTCTCCAAACTGTTTTTTTTTCAGTGTGTGTGTGTTCATTTTCATTGCAACAATTGTTTTCTTCCCTTTTCTCCTCCAGTCACTTACATATTGACAAAGTATACAATATTTTACAACTGAACAAGACTGAAAGATAACATTTGATTTGTCCAATCAGATACAAGGCCCACATCCTATATCCAATTGGAGAAGTCAACTGGAAGCTAACCAGTAGTAAGCAACACAACAAGCCTATGGTGTGAAGGGAGCTGTCCAAGTGCAGCTCTGCATTAACATGAGCACCCGCCCTCGGGCACAGCTGGTTCCGCTGGTTTGTCCAGCTTGATGTCAATCACTGGAAATTGGCACGTTAAGGAAAAGTCACATGGCGAAGTAAACTATGTGGCCTATACATGCCAAAAATGATAGTCAAAGATTCCCGTAAGCTATTGTGGACTCAAGTCCTGTATGCTACAATTACTTGTTTCTATCTCCTTCCCCTCCATAGTTGTAGTTTTTTGTCTGATCCAATGTTACGCAGCTCCATCTGAGGCCCCAAAAACTTTGCCCCATGTTTTCCCCACAATCCTCAAGACTTGTAGACAAACCAAAATATGTTGAGCTTCATAGTATAGTATAGACAAATCCATATGTTATACTACAATTTAAGGGCACATCTTTAAAGTTAAATGTTTCTTGGTTTGTAAGTTTCCATATAATAATTCCCATTTATTGAGAAGAATCCCTCACCTTCCTTACACAACCATCCTCCATCACACACCCTCCTCTGCTGTCACTTCCCAATCAGCCACTATGTGGTGCTGTGCCTGTGCATCCACACCATCTTCCTGGCTCTGTGTATTCCTCCATTATTAAGCATAAAAGGTTTAATGGCTGATTCCTCGGCAGTCTGTCTGTACGTGTGCCAGCAGCCACTAAGAGATTAAAAATAAGCCGCCTATTGCTGGGCTGTTTGGCTATCGGCATGGTGAGTCACGGCGGCTGTAAAGGATACTGCCTTCAGGATTTGCATCGTCCAGGCTTTCCATTCCAGGTAGGGCTGCTGCAACTCGACGAAACAGCTAGGAGGGGAACAAGAGGGAGGAGGTTAGAGAGCAGGAGGCAGCAGGCTTGAAAAAATGGTAAAATGTAAAAATGGGGGGTGAGTGCATTACAAGATGTGTGAAGAATTATTTTGGGGAAGATGGGAGCTTTTTTGTATCATGTTACCCCCTGACTAATATTAGGCTTGATGTTTACTTAATGTATATGCTGAAGGTGACGAAGGAAGTATTGAATAAAAGTAGCAATGCAACACAAAAATGTTCACTAGTGCTTGTTGAAGCTGGCCTGATTTGAACTTTTATACTCTTGAGGAAGATTTACTTTAAAATTTTGAATTTCTAAAATATAATTACAGCAGTAAGATGAATCTATTGAAGTAGAAAGTTTGATATTTTCCAAAATTGTACTGGATGTTAAGTGGTATAGCTAGTAACATTAAATGTTAGTGCCTTCGATGTGTGCTTAAGTGCAGTAGTTGAGTAAATGTACTAGATAGATATCAGTAAACTAGCTTTTGTTTTTTCTTTTCATTCATCTTTAGCCAGCAAGAACTAAATACGGAACGCACATTTTACCAACATTGTACATATTTAAACGTTTGATTTATCCACACCGGGTCTGTGTGGTGGCGTGATCACCTTGGAGGGATTTGGGGATTGGCAGAGACTGAAATCAAGTGATGGCAAAAATGCTGTGAAATCTGGTAAAACTGCAGGGATCACCTGTTTGACATTGCAGCCTGTCTTGGCACTGGTCTCGATGAACATGACGTTCAGTTCTTTGGCTCTCTGCTCTCCTTCCTCGATCGTGATTTGCCTGCAGGAAAATCAGGCCAGACTCAGCATCTCGGGCTAATTCATTCGGCAGTGACGTGTTGCTTCAAACAGCTTTTTTGCTCATTTAAGGAACAAAACCTCCGCGACGAAGATCACTCGACTGTAGCTAAATGTTAGAGATGATTACGAGCCACTATCTTTACCTTTTCTCTTCCAGGTCTGTCTTGTTGCCTACTAGCATGATGATGACATCACTTCCTCTCTCTGTCCTGACATCGTCAATCCATTTGCAGGTCTGCTGGAATGAATTTACATCTGTGGAGCCCAGAGTTTCCTATTACATACAGCTTTTTTGTCTCAAAAACACAACAAAAACTACATATTTTTACTCAAGTGTTTGTCTGTTTAACACAGAAACACACAACTGTATCACCTGCATCATATACAGGCTACAGCTTTCTGCTTACTTGTAATGTCATAGACAACCACAGCCACCGTCGAGTCTCGTATGTAGCTCGGAATGAGGCTCCTGAAACGCTCTTGTCCAGCTGTGTCCCACAGCTGCAGCCTTACCTGCATGTGTGCACACACACAGACACACACACACGCCTTCAGCATAAACTGCCACACCACACACAGCCTATAAGTACACTTCCAGGAGGATAAGCCAGTATCAGCTCCTGTGCAGGCTGGCAGAGCACAATAATATCCTGACAAAGAAAAAGTATTAATACTGGCTAAAGCAGATGATCCATGGGTAAGGCTCTGAGTTATTAGGGCCAGAAAAGTCAGCTCACCAAAGCTGTTACTACCAGAAATAACCATAACATAATCACATTAGTGTGTGACGGAAGGGAATAATTAAGCAAATCAAATCAAGGATTAGTCAAAGCAGAGAAGAAATTGGGCTGTTTCCTACTTAAAACCTCAAGTCATCTGCGCATGTATTTAGAAATGAGAATTTTAAAAATGAAGATCAAGGTTTCCTACTGTCCGGTCCTCCAGGTACATTGTCTTCGATAGGAAGTCAATTCCAATGGTCGCCTGTGGAGAGGAAAGAACAAAAGAGGGGGAAAAAATCATCAGCAAAAACCCAATCATTAAAATTTAAATGTTTCTCTGCACCATCTGTTGTTCCTAGCAGAGTGATTTTTGTTCAAATACATAAAGCTGTTAAGAAAGGGGGAAAAAAAGGGAGCCAACAAGCACAGAAATTGAATCAGACTGAAACACTAATTTAATTTGTGCTGCCCTCAGGGCCCAATCCTTCAGACTTGTTATGTACCAAACTTCTGAGAAAGGCGAAGGAGGGAATGATATATTTTCTCTTCTTAAAGAAACTAATAGTGCTGCAATGCTGTTCCTGATCATGTTTGAATAAATGGCATGATTCAGATCAGGACATAATTCGTGCAAATCTAATATACTGAGTGTTTTTGACCAAAAAGCACTCGCTGCAATAACGGTCCCATATTAACCTTCAACATTCAAAAGAAAAATTGAATTTCTTTTACAGTTATAAGCAATACCACCAATACCTCTTTCGTATAGATGCTAATCAGCAACGCCATCAATCAATGCTGCTTAATAATTTAAAATTGTTTTTAGGTTCTGGATCTGTTCCAGATCTCACCTGATATGTGTTGTCGAAGCTGTCATACATGAATCTAGTGATGAGAGACGTTTTCCCCACTAAAACAGAGCACACACAGGTTGGTTTCAGGGTCCAGACACATAGATATATGATCTCAATCAACATAATGAAAATATGCTTCATTGATGTGACAACACCACAGTTATATATGAATATTTAACCAGTGCCAGCTATCAAGCCAGTAAAAATGAAAAGAAATGAAGGAGGGGGGAGAAAAAATCCATGACTCACTGGAACAAAATCTGCCCGGTAATTCACCAAAAATATGCCTGAGTTAATATGTGATTATGAATCAATGAATAGCTCAAAATAAGGGCAGCAAAATGGATTTCAGTTCAAAGTAAGCAAGAAAAATCTGTTATCTTAGATTTCCTGTTATCAAATGTGTAAATGTTCCTCTTCATAGAAACATGTACGCCTCTAAACAATGCAAATAATTAAAGTGAAATTCAAATGTTATTCCACTTCAAGGGTTCAGATAAGAACCAAAATCCCAAAGTAATGTTGCAATGTTGTTTTTTGTGAAATGTCTGTATGTTTTGTGCTAATCGTTTATGTGTTTTCCCATTTGGTCTTGATTTATGCGTGCATTTTCCTCTCCTTCTCTTTCTCCGTTGCATTTTCCTTTCTTTTTTGTGTATTTCTGCCACTACTCAGCACTTTAGTTTTACCATACAACCAAAGGTGAACAATTTAAATACAATAAGTAGTCTTCCCCCTCCCGTCCTGTCTTTTATCCTTGAAAATAATGTGAGAGGTGACTGCAACGAAAACACAAACTGTGTCCAGAAATGTGACCACGGTAACAAAAAGGCCGGCTGTTAATGCTCACTGGACTGATGCCGAAGGAGACTTGATCTCAGAGGATCAAGGTGAGCCTAGTGATCTCCATTTTTATTTACATCCCTCCCAGCAGCACCATTTTACATCAGATCCGCACATGAGTGAGGACAGGACTTTTTTTTTTCTTTCCAGAAGGGCCTCATGCACAGTACGCAGACAGCAGTACTCCTGAAGCCAGCGATGGGCAGTGGCCACACCAGGCCTCGTTTCAGCACCGTGGACAGCAACATTGCAGTACAGGCCACGCAAACACAACGTGAGGCTTTTTTCAGTCGACACACAGCTCTGTCTTAGACATGCAGCACACACACACACACACACACACTAAAGCATCACAATGTAAGACACAAACAGGCCGAGCTGCTGTCATATTAGGCCTAATTATGTGTTTTTCTAGTCTTTGCTGGTGCTTTTGATGGGATAAGGGCTCCTCTGCTGCCACTCTGGATGTCTGATGTCTGAACACGTATTCGGGCAGCTTTACAGCGCTAAACCATTATCGATCCGCTCCTCCTGAATTTGTGCCATCACATCAACGCACATACACAGCCGATCACACCCTGAATACACGGATTATTGAATTAAATAGCTCTGGTATAATATCGTGGCGCTGTCAAGCTCTCGTTTTTTTGTTTTATTTGATTATTTATGGGACCGAATCGGAGACCGTGAGGTTTAGAGATGCTACAGACATCGCCAGCCTAGGGTGTGTCCCGAACTGACACATGGGGGACCGCTTATTATCTTCTTCTTTAAAAAGAAAAAAAAAATAGCCATCGAGTGGTAGGGAAATGTTAAACGCTGTCATATAACACAATAAAGGGTCGTTTGTGTCAGAAATAAGCGATGTATGGGGAAATATAGCGTTATCTGGAAAAGGCTGGGCATATTTGTTGGTCACTGCAGCACATCAAAACACCACAATTCACAGCGCCTGCTTCCAATGATGGCACTTTGCGGCAAGTAAAAAAACAACAACATCAAAGCCCTCTAGGTGATATACAAGAATTTGCGTTTATATCCGAGCCATTTCTCTTTCTTTTTCTTAATCGGTTAATCAAAATTTCCACAGCTACAAATTATGCCAGGGGCAACATGGGCGTCTAATATAGCAAAGCCACTAGAAACATCTTCTGGATTCACTTTGAACTTCCCAAAATGATCACGGATTACATACATGGCCTTCGATATATGCGCATGTTTGATAAGGATGACCCAAACCCGCCCGAGCTCTGACTCACCGCTCTGCTCTCCCAAAAACACGAGTTTAAATTTCCTCAGGGGGTTCCCCAGGTCTCCTCCAGCGGACATGGTGGCAGATAAACAGCTCGACTTGGATTATTTTTATATGTTTTTATCGCTCGGTGTCTCGTCCGCTGTGCCTGCGCAGGGGGATCCTCCTCTCCTCACAGAATGATGGGAATGCAGCTCAGCATCCTCCTGTCAATTTAGGGAGCTTGTGCGCCTGCGCGACCTCACCTATCTCAGTCCCTCACCTTTCTATTGGGCCTGAAGCTGTACTATGTTTTGTTTTTTTGTTTTTTCTTGGACATAAACTAATTAAAAACGCCCATGATTTTTAGTTTAAGGTAAATAAGAGAAACCCCTAAGAGACGATTTTAAAAATACATTTATTTAATAAATATTGTAATTTTTATTTATTCACCAGCCATATAAAACAGTTAAATGTAACTTTAAGGTATATTCAGTATCATTTCCTAAAATAGGATGTTGATATGAATGAAAATGCCCAGCAACACTACTAATGACTAGTTCTGAGTTCTAAGAAGTTAATGACCAGTTATCCTGTTTGAAACATCATAACCAATTTAATCATTTTATTGATTTTTGAAACAAAAACATGAGAAATTCGTTTGTCACGACTTCTCCCGTGAGAAGATTATAGTCTGTTGTCATTTATGACACTAAACTTGACACATTTTGTGCATTTGCTCCATGCTCCTCTATTATAAAAAAATAAATGCAATTCATTTACTCACAAGTAAGTATTTATATATCATAGTACAGTTTCTCATGTTCTGCTTCTTTCTGCTGCTCCCTTCAGGGGTTGTCAACACGGATCATCCACCACCCATTTAACCCTATCTTTAGCATCCTCTTCTGTCTCACCAAAACTCTGTGTGTCCTTCTTTACTACATCCATGGATCTTCTCTGAGGTGTTCCTCTTTTCCTCCTGCCAGGCAGCTCCATATTTAACACCCTTTGTCCAGTATATCCACTGTTCCTCATTCTGCACATGTCCAAACCACTCAACCTGAGCTTTCCCTCTGATGGACTCATTTCTGATTTTGTCCATCCTGCTCACTTCCAGTGAGAATCTCAACATCTTCAGCTCTGCCACCTCCAACTTTGCCTCTTGTCTTTTTGTCGGTGCCACTGTCAAAAAGAAAGGAAACCTTCCCTTTCATACTTGCTGCTATCCAAATCCACAAATCACCCCTGACCCTTGTCTCCACCCACTCTAACCTGCCTGCACTCTCTTTTTTCACCTCTCTTTTGCACTGTCTGTTGCTTTAGACAGCTGACCCCAGGTATTTAATCTCATCTACTTTCACTACCTCTGCTCCTTGCATGTTCAGCTTTCCACTCATCTCCCACTCATTCACACACATGTATTCTGTCTTGCTTCTGCTGACTTTCATTCCTCTTCTCTCCAGTGTATACCTCCAACTCTACAGATTTTGCTCTTCCTCCTTCTTATGCTCTTTGCAGAGCACAGTGTGGTCCATGGAGACTCCTGCCCGAAACAGTATGAAGATACTGTTACTTTAGTATTTGAGGGGTTTTCCATCATTGTACCTTTGATATTTTTGATCCAAATTAGTAAAAATCACTTCAGATTAAAAGCCGAATAGGTAATGTAAAATGTGTTAGGGGCACTCTGTCTATAGCATCACGTTTCCACATAGAGTCGTGGTAAAAAGAAAGTCCAGCCTCTGGCATTTTTAAGGTTTTACCTATCGTGACATGACTAAAAATGTATCCAGTAAAACGAGGTAAATACAAACTGAGATGAACAACAACACTGGACATGTTGCAGGGTGTTATGTTTATTTAATAAAAAAGTCAAATTGTAGAAACAGTATGTGAAAAACTGAGTCAAGCCAATGATTCAGCAAGAACCACCTTTAGCAGCAACAAGGTGAAGTGCTTTTTTCTGTATGACATTGTTGTGGGGGGATTTTGGTCCACTCGTCTTGACTACATTACTGCGTTTCATTGCATTTTACAGCTATTCATTTATTCACAGCTCTTTTAAGGTCCCAGCACAAAACCTTTCAATCAGGTTGAGGCTTGGACTTTGATTCAGCCATTGCAACATCTTGATTCTTTTCTTTTTCAGCCATTCTGTTGCAGATTTGCTGCTTTCCTTGGGATCATTGTCCTGTTACGTGACCCCAGTTTTAGCCAAACATTAGCTCTCAGAGAAATGGCTGATACAGAGGCATACAGAGGATTCACAGTCAGCTCAATCCCTGCAAGGTGCCCGTGATTTGTGGCTATGAGACAAGTCAGTTCAAGTGGCTTTTTATTGTCATTTCAACCATGTAAAGTGGTACAGTACAGAGTGAAACGAGACAATGTTCCTCCGAGACCATGGTGCTACATATGACATATAACAGACAATCAAGACAGGACTACGTAAAGTGCAATGTGCAAAAATTGCAAAAGAAAAAACAAGACAAGAGAGTCCAACTGAGTATTGTGCAAAAGTAACTTGGTGTCTGAAGGTGTGTGTGTGTGTGTGTGTGTGTGTGTGTGTGTGTGTGTGTGTGTGTGTGTGTGTGTGTGTGTGTGTGTGTGAGAGAGAGATTCTGCAGATAAGTGCTTGTAGTGACATGTATGAAGGTGTGCGTGTGTGTGTGATTCCAGTCACTGAGTATTCAGGAGTCTGATGGCTTGGGGGAAGAAACTGTTCCGCAGTCTGGCAGTGAGGGCCCGGATGCTCCAGTACCTCTTGTGAGAAGGCAGCATGGTGACGAGTGTGTGTGAGGGGTGTGTGGGGGTTTGTGTTGAGGGACCAGGAGAGCTTCTCTGCCAGGTGAACACCAAGGAATTTGGTGCTCTTGACGACCTCCACAGAGGATCCATCGATGTTAAGTGGACAGTAATCCCCCCTGTGCTCTCCTGAAGTCAACAATCATCTTTTTTGTTTTGTCCACATTCAGAGACAGGTTGTTGACTCTACACCAGTCCGTTAGCTGTTGCACCTCCTCTCTGTATGCTGACTCGTCGTTCAAGCCAGATGTTTGTGCTGCTATGCTGTATTTGGTTTTTGCCAAACATGGTGCTGTGCATTATGGTGAAACATCTTCACTCATCGGTCCTAAGATTATTGTTAAAGATACAACTCTGCAAACCTAAGCCATGCAGCCATGTTCTTTTTAAGGAGAGGCTTTCTCTTGACAACCCTTTCTGCAGTTTGACCTTGGGTTGTATTTTCGCAAACATCCACTCCTGGGAAGATTGGCTGTTTGGAAAAGGCCTTACACTAACACTTCCCAGATTAATGGGCAGCAACAGTTGCTATTCTAAGGTTACTGCTTATTTCTTTCCTCTTTGGCATTGTAATAACAAACACCTCAATGCTCAGTGCTCAAGAGCAGCAGATTGCCAAAACTTCTGCTTTTATAGAGGCGCTCACACTGGCTAATTATCAGTTAATTACGTGTATTTGATTAGTAGCACGTGACTGCTACGTAACCTCTTAATTCCACTGAGGATGGTGATAGTGTACTACGCTTCTCCTGCGTCTTGGCTTAATGTTTACAGTTTAATGTGTCATGTTTTGTATTTCTCTATTAAGTCCCAATACATAAAATCTTAGAACTGACAGGAGATGCACTTCCGTTTTAACATAACTGCGGTTTGAGAGGCACATGCATCTTTTGCATCTACATATTTTATCAGATCCTCCCTGTCTTTCAAACTCAGCACTTTCTGGTTTCTAACACAGGGTAGCCGATGTTTTCACAGTGTGTGTTGTTAACAAGACATGCTGTCACTTTACACAGCCGAGAATATATTAGGCAGCGGTTTTCATGTGCTGGGACACATTTAACATGAACATCAAACTGCTTTCGATATGTATTTTTACTGCACTGTCCTTTTAAATAGAGTCCAAACAAATTGCAATGACCCCTCAAATTATGTAAACTGAAAACAGTATCTAAACTTTATGAAATGTTTGCTGTAACTTTGTCAGTGTAACAAAATGGGAAATCACATTTTTTTTTACATTATTTTCTAGCTACACAATAACTACATCTATTTATCAGTCACACCTTTTAATACTGCTACAACGCATTCCGTATCAAATTTTGTTAGTTCAACAAAACAAACACAACAACATCAATCTGTGCAAAAGCATCACGTTTAACAAGCAGAATTAATGTTCAAAGTCGAACAACTCCGCCTCCTTCTCTTTCCAGAAAGCAAAACTGCGGTCGATATATTTACAAATGTCTTCGTTGTGGAAGCAGGAGAAGTCTGTGTCACTGCAGCGCTCATCCAGAGTAGCACTTTGAACTATAACTTTGGGTACTAATTTGGAATCTGGCAGCAATGATGATGATGATGGTGGTGGACAGTGGCATGGATTTGAATCACCAAAGAAGTGAAATTTGATGTCCTCGAAGCCGTCGCTCCACTGTCGCCTCCCAGCCTGGATCTCCTGGAGGACAACTTTATGGAAGTCCCGCACCTTCTCCCAAGGAAAACTGCCAACATGGTCGAAGACCTCAAAGCAAAGGAGGTGTCTCATCTTCCTCTCCTCAGCTGACAAATCCTGCTCTAAGATGTGAAAGTAACCCAGCATAAAGAGATCGAGGGTCAAGGTGTCGTGGCTCACTGCAACACCATCCACATCTGGAAGGAATTGCTCTGGGGAGTAGGTTACACAAAGGGCAGGATTTTGTGAAATGCTAAAGGAAGGTAAAGGTTGCACTTCTCTAAGTTCTAGTTTATTTCTCCAGGAGTTCAGCATTTTATCCACAGCACCTCGTTGTTGGCAGAATTGAAACATGGAGGGGATTTTCTGTTGGGGCTGTGCTTCTGTCACTCTTCCTGGTGCTGCAGCCTGTCCCTGCCTCTGCCTTGCTGCTCTCACTGAAATAGCATATGCAGATTTCTTCCAGTGGCTCAGGAATAGCACCACGATTCGCTCTTTTCTTAAGCTGGTTGTTTCCATTACAGGTGCAGCTGTTTTAGGAGTGTCAGGTTGGCCGACCTCACATCTGAAGCTTGTATTGACATCGCTGTTCTTTCCACTTGAAGCTCCATCTACAGATTGGTTCGTCAACCCCCCTCCTGCTTTTATAACCCCAGCAAAGGGATAAATTCCACCAATCTGACCCTCAAAGGTTGATCGGAGGTTTCTAACTGAGACTCCAGACTGCTGGATCTCCCTTTCCACCTTTTCCCTTTGTGCTCTTCTGTAGCTGTTGCTCTCCAAACGATGGCTAAAAGCAGATGCCATCCCTATGTGCGGTATCCTACATACACTGGAGGCCTCCACATGGGCTTCCTCTGAGTTTAGACCAGTCTGCACTAATCCCTGTCCCAGTTCAATTCCTGGGCTACCTTTTATCTTCTGTAAACCCTTCATCCCTTCCACCATCCCCTCCACCAACCCCATCTCACCATCTTTTTCTGTGATTTGAGTCAGATTAGCCACCAGGAGAGACATATTCTTGATAATCTCTGAGACACGGCTGCACCAGATTGGCAAAGTCAGGTGCATTTTCCCCTCAGAGTCCATCTGCTGCAGAACCTCTCTGTTGAGGGAAATGTTGACAATAGGATCAGGTAAAATTGCCCTCAGCTCCTCAGTCAGCCTGGTCAGCTCCAGCTCATAGGCCTGGCAGCGTTTCTGATGTGAAACAGACTCAATCTGCTGCTGCAGGTACACCAGGTCATCCTCTGTTAGGAGTTCACCAAAGGGTCCCAAGACTGCATTGTGGGCTTGGGAGTACTTCCAGCCATCCACTGGCATGTAGCCATTAGCTATGTCCTGTTACAGGGAACAATATGGATTTTAAGCAAGTAGCTCAACGCTTTGGGAATTTTGCATACACAGTGCAGTATAAAAGCTGAACAGTACCTGTCTCCTCTGTTCCTCATCATCCTGCAGCCTGACCTGCAGCTGCCGCACCATCACCTGTCGTTTCCACTCGGCAATAGGACGACCTGTTTCGTCATGTGTCGGCACGAGGGAGTCAATGTCAGCCAGGATCACGTCGACAATCGGTAACTCCTCCGGCACCTCCCCGCTGTCAAGCTTCTGTCAGCGTGCAATAATGTGAGACAGAGGGAAAGTACTGAAGATAAAATCACTGAAATTAAATCCTCATAAACATTTTTCCTAATGAAGACAGTTTATTCTTTCATGGTGATGTCAGACTCATCAGACTGCTGGTTTAGCTCACTGGGTTGCACAGATAACTCATATTTTGAAAGGTTATTGTAGAGGCAGGGATTTCAATTCACTGTTGCCCATTTTCTGCGTATCTTCCCCCTCAGTTCTCAGTTTTTCTGTTATAATAAAGTCTAAAAACAATAAATGACAAAAGGTGTTTACTGAGGTCCTACACAGTTTGAAATAATGTCATTCCCTTATAGACTCAATCTGGGTTAGGGTTAGGTTAGACCAGGGTCTGCAAACCAAAGAGCCACTTGGACCCGGTTTCCACGCAAAAGAAAACACTGGGAGCATAAATACTTTTTGACATCTAAAAATGAAGATAACACTGTATATATTGTTTTTTACCTTTGTGCTTTGTGTGAACAATAAAGTGTGTTGCTTATAAAATCCATGAAGTGCTACAGAGAAAATTACATTTTATTTATGTAATTAACACATTTTGAACTCTTAAAGAAATATAACAAAAGGAAAGACACCAACCTGAACGAAAATGATCCATGTAGCAAACAAAACTGTTGTCAGACCTTATATCGCTTTTTGGGCTGTTGGAGCCTTGACCTGACTCTTAAAAAATAATTGGAAAAAAACGCACTATGCTGCTGAAAATGGATATTTGCAAAATTCTGCCTAAATATGTATTTTACCTGGTTAATGTGTGTGGCGGGCGTGGTCTGCAGCGCCGCTGCAGAGGCGGACGCACCTGAGCGACACCCGCAATCATGCCTCGCTGCCTTTAGCTATCTGTGCTGTTGTGCTGTTGCAGGTATCGGGCTGTGAGCTGAAATTCACAGCCGGCTGTATGCCCAAGTGCTTAAAGAGATGCTGAAAAGCATGTCCATTCCCCTCGTGATTTGTTTACAATGGGACTTCTGCTCCTGAACTTTCTCAGAGTCCGCAAATCGGGGCTAATAAGTCAGTTTACACAGGACTGTCATCTGTCTGGCGTGAACGGTGTTTGTCTTTAACATAGCTCACGGTGGAGAACAGCTGCTGACATAATGTGGATCCGAAGATCCATAATTGGCCTACCTGGGGTTGAAAGTCTCGATAAATGCACGGGTGTTTACTGAGTGTGTATTTTGAGCGATGAAAAATAATAGAATATAATTTTATTTTTATATTTCAATATCACAATAATCTTCCATTTTAGAACTACGAGTTAAAAAGAACTAACATAAATAAAATACACTTCAGCTAAATACTTCTAATTTATTTGCCCAAACCACGCGGAGCCGCACTATAAGGACTAAAGAGCCGCATGCGGCTGATAGTTGCCGACCCCTGGGTTGAACGATAGTCCAGCCAAAGTCGCCCCCTGTTGGTCATTTGGAAGAATTCAATTTAAGGCACTTCGCTTTTCAGGTTACATTCTGTTAATGTCACACAGTGTTATGTAGAGGACATTGCTGTCATTTCCATGGGAAGAAGATCATGATCTGTGAATAATATCCCAAAATCCATTGGGATAGGCTCCAGCCCCCAACAACCCTAAATAGGAAGCAGAAGACAGAAGCGAACGGATGGATGGATGGATGGATGGATGGATGATTAAAAAAATGGATGAATGTGTCCATTCCGGGTTTCCAAGAGCAGCAACAGGGAATCCACTTTTAGACTGGGTTATTGTGTAAATAGGGGGCGGTGCTCACAACGAATTTATTGTTATTTTTTGAGCCTAAATTCATATTCAATTAAAACAAATGTATACTGGCCGGTTCTTATAAAGCACCAGAGAAGAACCTGGGGTTCAGGACTTTGCTCAGGATACTTTGGCATGCAGACTGGAACAGCCAGGTATCGAACCATCAACCGTCCAATTAGCAGATGGCCCGCTCTACCTCCTGAGCTACAGCCACGCTGATATGTAACACAGTACAGTACACTACATAACAATGCACCAGCCAGCTCACCGCTTGTCCAGTGAAGACCGCAGTGAAGCCGGCATGCCTCAGAGACTTAACAGACTTCATCTGAGAGAACGGCGTGAGGTCCCTCTCTGGAGGCCTCAGATGATTGAACGATGTCACCACTGTAAACAAGTGAACAAACATTATATATACTTACATATATATCTGTATGTGAAATCCTGTGTTACCTGCAGATATCTAGTGTGATTATGAGTATAAGAAAAGAATGGGAACAAGGCTGTCAATTACACATGAAATGGCTGCATTTTCATATTCTCATGTTACTTTAACAAATATATAAATAAATGCAAATATGCTGGATGTGTTAATCACCTGATGAGGCCACCTGCACATGCTGGATGGAGCCTGTAGCGTGGTGTTTTGAAGTGACAGCAGGGGTCAGAGAGGAAGAGGTCACAGGAAGAGGGGCTGGGTGGCGAGGCAGGGGGGGCACCTCCTTCACTGGCTGCTGGGGACATGCACACAGCGGGGATGAGCAATGCTTTAAGGGGCAGTTCAACAAATGTAGCAACAGGCCTTTACAGTAAATCTGTTTTGGTTTTTATTTAAATAAACAAACTCTATAAAAAGGGGGAGCGTAGTGACTTTCTAGTGTTCAGTCAGTTCATCAGATCATTAAGAATTGCTGCAAGTTAAAACATGTACTTTTTACATTTCCTCACAGCGCCTTAATGCAAAGGTTGTTGTGATTTGGCAATATATAAATTGAACTGAAATGAATAGGTATTTCAATTTGCCATAGTAGTTGAACACAAATTCGTCTTTTCAGTGATGTCTACAACACTCTGCAGCAGTTAGTGACTTTATTAGCCAGTGACTGCTCTTAAAAACACTGCACGTTTGTTCTGAGGTAAAAACTTTCATTTTAGCATCTACACGGACGACTGGTCACCTTGCTGTTCTCCATGTTGATTGTGCTCATTCACTGCATGCAGAATCTCCTCTTTCTGAAAATGACAAGGGTAGATACAGAAAAGGTAAAACCAGCAAAGGATGATCCGAACCAGTGCAGAAATGTGACACAGACCACACAACAGCAAATAGCTCCCAAGTAATCGGCTAAAACACCGAGGCACAAACACACACAAACACACACGCACACACATTCAGAGTTAATGTAAAGATGCAGGCCGCAGCTCGTAGCACTTGGAAGAATAGGCGGTGAAACTGGAAACTGATCAGCAAATGTAGCGTAGCCCACACGGAGTGCAGGAGAAAGCATGTTAGAGTTGGGAGAGACATGATATCCTGCTTCATGCCATCCAATACACTAAATACTACACAGATAATTACAATGTTTGTACACTTTTGAAAGCAACGAGTGACTTTTACAGCCTAGTAGCTAAGGGTTTTATAAAATACTTGTGAAAAATGTAGACAGCCTGTTGTTATTGGTATTTCTATCCTCTAAAAGCTGTTTGTATATGCACCAAATTTAGTGCCTTTTCTTAAACCAATATATCAATTCCTTTAATACTGACATTGTATTGCAACTTTCATCAGTTTATAAGTGATTGCTGTATATCTTTCACCCCACTTATAAAAAAACAAACAAAACACAAGAAATTCTCAATTTAGGATTTGCCATCTAAGGTTAAATACAGTCAGTGGAGAAATATATATATATATATATATATATATATTCAAAAAGTTGTCACACTCTTATTATACACTCTCTAATTTCCTGTTGTATTAATCAGCCTTTGTTTTTCAGAATGTATGTTGTACCTACCGTATAGTCCTGACAGTCCAGTAATCTGACACAAGATAAAAGTTGGATCAAAGTTTGCTTTTAGTTACAAAAAAATAATAATAGAAAATAGAATAATGACACAGAGAACCCAGAAACTGATGGTTGTCTTTTCACTCAGTACCTGACAATAAATAGAAAGACCAAGGAACAACATCACCTGGACTAAAAACACAGATGGGGGTCCTTCTTGGTGTGCATAATTAAAGCAGTGGGATAGGGTGACCTGGACCTGGAAGTAGCCTATAGACTGATGGCTCTATGAATGTACAGTTGTCCTCAGAAGTTTACATCCACTCGTCATGAGCATGAATGTTATGGTAATTTGGGATTCTAATTAAAACAAGAATTGGCTATACAAGTGTGAATTTCTTTTTAATTGTCTCTAATCCACATAGGGTTAAAAGTATATACATCTATACATCCCTTAGCAAATTGCACCTGAAACAGACACTCAACAAGCTTCTGATGTACTTCTGGCTGCATATCTGACTACTCTTCTTAGCAGAATTGGTAGAGTTGATTTAGCTTCCTGGCATTGACCCATCGCAGTCCTCAAGTTCTCAATATGGTCCTCCTTCATCTTTTCATCCACTTTATGCAGTGTACCAGCACCACTGGCAGCAAAACAGCCCCAGAGCATGATGCTATCACCCCCATGCTTGTCAGCTGGTACAGTGTTCTTAGGTTTGAACGCCTCACCTTTATTACTCTGAACATACATCTTGTCTTTGTGGCTCAATATTTGGCTCGTCTGTCCCTGAAACTTTTCTCTTCAGCTACCTGTTACTAGTTCATGTGTAAATATGGGCAGGTGCAAGTTTCTGTCAAGCACCCTCTCAGTGCATCAGGATGTAAAACTTGTTTCACTGTGGACAGTTACACTGGCTTTCCAGCAGTTTCCATTTCATGGTAGATTTGAACTTTGGTGGTTCCTGAATTGATCAAGTCTCTGTGTATGTTTAATTGTGCTTACCACCCATTTTTTGTTGGTTCATTTGATGTGCTGCCCTGTCAGTGCACCAATGGAAATTTATTCTCCTTCTTTTTGCTTCATGTTTCTTTTGAAATTTTGGTGTTTTTGGATTTTTCATCAGCCCAAACAAAGCCTTGCTTTTTTTTCATTTAATCTGCCTCGTCATCCATTTGTGTCCTCTGTCCACATTCCTGACAGATGGAGAAATGGTCTGTAACCTCACACTAAACCCTGCCTACAAAAAATATACATTCTATGATTACCTATGATACGACAATATATGTAGAAGTAATGTAATTAGTACATTTCATTTTGTAAATATCAAGGTTACGGTGGATATTTTGTCACTCCCACAGTATTTAGAGATTTGTGAATCGAGTTATCGCCTAAGATTCTTGAAAAAGAAGTTAACCTCAATTAACCAGCAGCTGTCTTTAAAATTTCTTGGAAGTGTGCAAAGCGTGAATGCATATGCATACGCATATATATGTGGCATGAAGATATGAAAAGAGACCCACAACACAACATGTGAGTACCTACAGTACCTTTACAAATATACTGGTTGGTGCTTGGTGACAGACAGCTAAACCAGTCCAGGGCCTTTGTGTGTAGCCCAGTTTTTCTGCCTCTGTTTTTAGGGGATTAGCCTGACTGGCCCTGCTGCTGCAGAGCACTTGGTGAGCACATGATCACTAATGGAGGGCTGCACAAACGCATGCAGATGTGCTCACCCTGAGCAAAAGTACAAACTATTATGTAACAGAACATAGAAAAGCTTTATGATAATGTTATCCATTTATCAGGTTGCACTGTCAGCAAAAACAGTCTCTCACTGGGGTCATGTTTTATCGGACACATTTCTGGCTCTTTAGACGTTCAACCTGCCAAGACTGGACAGAGCAAGTACAGTTATATACAGCATTATGACACATGGCAGTCAGAAAAGTATGATGTGCTGGAGATAAGCAATCAACAAACTGAAATTAAATAACCTACTAAATTGGTTTCTTTCTGTCTTTTAAATTTACTTTTAAATTAATGTCTTCTTTTTCCCTTCACTTGGTCAGTTTCCTCAAATTTGTAAGGACACACTGCACACCATGCTGAGTTTTCTGCTAGCGGCTCCTTGGAAATCACCTTGTAATTGCAAAATTTTATGCCTGTCAAACAGTGCTTTACATTTTTCAGAGATTCAAGTAAATAAATGGGAACAAATTGTTTTTGTGACAGGCTGTTAGTAACAAAGTGTCTAAATATTCAAAACTGCTTCTTTATAACTTATCTGTTATGTGTGGACACAACAATGGCTCATCCCTCGAGTTAGGCACCTTTTCTATGCTTAAATGATTTCTAGGTCAGTGTTAAGTGGCTTAAAAAAATGCCACAAGGACTGGATGACTCTAAAAAAATGATATGAAAGTCTGGCTACTGAAGCAAAATCAAAAGCAATTAGGGGTGGCTCAAGACTTCTGCATATTGCGGTATATCAAAGTTTAAAATCAGTCACCTATTCCTTGTATAAATGTATTTAGTATGAGACCAAGAACTGATAATAATGTCAAAAGAAAACACAGTGTGCATTGGTGTGGAATTGGAAAATAAAAGCTTTGAGGAAAATGTAACACTTATTTTTTAAACATCTCTCATGTATCCAGACAATTTAATATTAGATAGATGACAGTGAAGTGTTACCACTGTAGTTCTGATCTCCTACAGTACACTGTAACCAGATATTCAAAAAAATATTCAATAATATCCAACTAGGACAACAAGAGTCAACATCAGGGGACCAAGAATAGATCCCAGGGGAACTCCACACTCAACTAAACTGTGCACGGTAACAATCAAACACACGAGATTCAAATGCGTACACGTTTTTCAACACATTTATTTATTTGCTTCATTTTTTTTTTTGACAACTTTTGTTATGTGTCCACAGACATGAGAAAGAACTCCAGAACACTCAAAAGATAAACGTGAGCACTGAGTTTAAGACTTTATCACAGGCGGCGACCTGTTTCTGCTTCTGTCAAGCAACTCCGAGCAAGAGCAGAGACTTGGGGTCACGTACCCAGTCCAGGATGACCGTCTCACTCACACTGAGCCGAGAGGTCCGAAACTGCTTCCTGATCCGCACTCTGTACTCTGCAGTGACACTTAACCAAGCAGCAGGTCAATTATTCTTATTCATCATGGTATACAGAGTAAAAGAGAGTTAATATCATCTGTGTAATGAGACCCAAACACAGAAATCTCCATTTATATACAAGACAAGAGCCAAGAGGAAGGTTTCCAGTAAATCATTATGGGGATCATGGATGACATACTTTACAAGCAGCACTTTCAGGAGTGGAAAGCTGTTGTCATTAGCAAGCGGTAAGGCAGGAGAGAGGGGACAGCGGAAGATAAGTGGACCTGCATGCTTTGATCCAGAGTTGTGACAGCTAAAAACAGCCAAAGGAAAAGAAAAACAAAACTATCGACTCGTACCGTTCAACAATCACTGGCCAGCACACTAAAACTACCTCACAAAGTGTTTCTGAACATGGCACTCTTCAACTGTTAGGGTTGGAAGCCTTGAAATTCACGTGCCAGTGTTTGTGTATCGACTACCTTGACGTATATATTATTTTTTAAAGTCCTCTAGATTTTCTAAATGCTTAATACAAAAATCATATTAAATAAAGATGCTTTGTGCGTAAGTGCATTAATTTTCAAGAACATAATTTATGCTTTGATATTTTACAAATAAAACTTTCCATTTGTCTTCTGTACCAGCAGACAACATGTTTTACCCAACACATTCAGCAATAAATAAACTCAATTAACTCTTTGCTTACAGACAAAGTAACATAAAAAACGCAAAGTGGCAAAAAAAACATAATAAAACTGTAATAAAATGGCAAATTTAACTAGAGTCAGATTTTCTACAAACTTGTACATGATTTAGGCTGTGTTGCTCAACAAGTTGGCTGGCCTGTGGCACACAGAGTCCTAAATTCTGCTTACAGAGTGTAGAAAACTGATCATTAGCATTTCAATGGAAATTAGACAGGCAGACCGGCTGGCTGACCAGGCCTGTGTTGAATGCATTATATGCCTACTCGGTAAATTTGACCCAATGTTGTCACTCTTGCATCACAGGATAAAGATGTTTTTGATTTCAAAGCAACATTATCGATAGATTTTTATAAAAAAAAGACCTACAAACCATTCCTTGTCATGACAACATCAAGTTAGTCATACTTTACCGATGTCCGACACAAGCGTCAGGCTGTCAAATGCCGAGCAGCTACAGTACAAAAGCTGGCAGGGAGACTGCTGTCAAAGGCAACATTTACAGTCTGTTACAGGCAATAACTATATGCTATAGAGGATCATTGATAATATTCACTCTCCAAAACATTGATATACATAATGAAAATTAAAAAAACAAAGATTAACAGCATTTACTATAACTTTACATAAAAGCTAATCATGAATGCATGTGAGTAACTTTATTTAGCATTGATGCTAAAGACGAGGATCAAGGAGGGAAAGAAAAGAGAGGTGAAGAAAGGGAGGCACTATCTGGTGCTAGGACAACGCTCTCGTCCACTCGAAGCAACCGCCCTAAAAAGACTGAAGGTCCACGGTCGATTACAACTTTGTCCTTTCTATTGAGCTACAAGAGGAGTCTTCACAAGTCAGCTTATCGAACGCAGCAACTCTGCTGATCCATAAAAATAAAAATGACAACCACACACAGTACAGTTGTCCTCCCAGTTAGATCAAATCTGGTGCGACTCATTGGTTAAAAGAATAGTGTAACCTTTTGGGAAATTCACCTTTTTTGCCAGAATTGTGGATTTATTGTGTGAAAACTGATTAACTCAAGCAACAAAATCACCTACTAGCACTTCTAAAGCTCACTAATTTGCATTTTACTCCATGATGCTTGCAGCTATTTATGCAAGAATTAGTCACGCATTAAACGAGTCCTATTTAGTTAGCTTCAGAGGTGCTATTTTCCCTTTTTGTCAATGGCCACAGCCAAGCTTTCTGTTTCCTACCCTTTTGCCAAGCTAGGCTAATAAAATCTGCTGGCTTCAGGATCATAAGTGCGCTTTTTGTCTTCTCATCTGAGTCTCAGCAGGAAAAGTATTTTCCCAAAGTGTCAAACTATTCATTTAAAATCCCACTAAAATAAAATAACATTTTAAAAAAAACTATCTTTGCACAAAACTGCACAGTAAGTGAAACGATTACAAAAAGAAAAAGAACGCTTTGGTTAAAATAACAGAGTAAATGGTACGAGACATTAACTCAATAAAGTGCCATGCAACAAAACTGTCAGTGGTCCTGTCACAATAAAATACAGTGCAGAGAGCTTCAACAGCAACATTAAACATTTTCCTTCAGGGTTATACCTGCAAGGGGTTATGTAGAAAAAACAATATAAATAATAATAAAGGAAGGAAGAAGCACATATCAATAACAAGGTGAGGACACGTGTCATCTCTCCTGATCGTGCCGTCCTAATCTAGCCAACAAACTCGTGTTTTCATAGAACCAGATTTTTAAAAAAGACACAGAAACAACAGCTTGGATCCCTCCTCATGCTACTTCAAGGTTAAAATGATGAGCAACAGCAATGATGAATCTCTGCTATCTGAAACCTCTTCAGTGAAACAAATACTCTATGCTGCAGAGCACCAAGCCAATGTACATTATAATGTACATTATATGTTTGGAGGATGGATATGGAGCTATCATCGCTGCACTTAACACACCTACACAGAGAAAACATCCAATAAGATGTTTTTACCCCTCCCCTCACTTGATGCCGTTAATGGTTGATGTTCAATGTCTGCTTCACAGCTGAGACTTATGTCTTTACTGGAAACTGGCAGCCTCACAGATGACACATCTACAGGAAACATGAAAACTAATCTGAACTAGTCCCAGCGCCCAGCAGAGGTAAGTTATGTAACGGGTTTTGGGTGGTTAGATTTTCTTAGGAATTCTTCTAAAGGTCTGAAGGGAGCACACCATGCAGGGTAAGTGTGGTGGTGACGGCAAAAAAATGCTTTTGTCGGCTTTGAGGATGAGTGAGTGACGTTTGGGACTGGGGCGGTCATCACATAGAGGGATATTTAAATGGTTCTATGTGTAAGTTTGCTATATGGTCTATGCTCGATTAAGCAGGATGTTGAGCTGAGCTTTTAGATTGTATTGTTTTGTTCGCTGTTTTTCGCCAGGCCGCTTCAACTCTCACATCCGCTGAGCCGATGGGTACGACTGGACCGACTTTCTTCTGGAGAGTTTTGACCTGACAGAAGGAGAGTAAGAATATGTGAGGCAGGAAAGATAAATAATTTAAAAAGCAATTATAATAATAGGTTTCATTTTTAGGGGATAACTGATCATTTCCTGAAAAAAACAGAATAATTAAAATGTCATAACTTTGTGTGGGTGTTTGGAGGTGGTCAAAATATAAACGCTGGGTCTCTTTTCTCTCATAGTAAACTATAGTAAACTATTTGTATGCTTTACAGATTCTCCACCACTCACCTGATGGTGCCTGCTAACAGAGGGTTAAAAGCATACAGCCAGTCATGCATCTCTTTGTCATTGGCTGCCTGCAGCAGAATCCCACGATGCTCGGTGCACACAGCAAACGTGTTGGGAGTCTGAAGACAGGAAATACTCTGAGGTTACTAAACCTCATTCAGATTTATCGGTTAAATGGTCATATGTCTTTTCTACAGTGAGTTTCACGACTGAAGTGAAGCGTACCCGCAGTAACGTCTGTTTGTCTTCACTGTATTCCACCTTTGCAGATGACAGGTTGATGATGGCTCTCTCGACGCTGTCCCTCTCGCTGCGGTACAGGTACACATAGGGCCGGCGCACCACCACGAAACGCCTCACCCAGCCGCTGGTGTGAGGCTCCAGGAAGTGCAGGTAGCCCTTCTTTGACACAATAGGGCTGCACATGTTGAAGGAAATACAAAATGAATAACTGGCCTATGATTTGAATACTAAGGAAAATAGTCCGGAGGATCTCCTGACATGTGATTGCAGCTGGTGGTGCATTAAACATATCGAGTGTGATCTGACCTGACACGAATCTCCTGTATGTCGGGAACAAAGGTGCATCCTCTGAGGACTTTCTTTCTGTCCACGGGGCTGTACGGATCCAGGTCCGGTGTGGATGCTCCAGAACTGGGATCAGTGTGTCTAGACAACACAAACATGTTCACACTGCATCAAAACAGGAGCAACGGTCAGGACACAAAAGAAAACATTTCAAGCCCATTTTCTTAGTTCTGATTTAAAACACATTTGCAATGTCTAACAAAACAACAAGGTGTATCTCTGTAAGCAGGTTACTTCCTATGAAAACCTACAGGGTGGCTTTGGTGCACTTTTCTGACAAGTTGTGAATGAATTACAAAGCTGAACTTCAAAAAATTTCCCCTCCCTGAAAAAAACTTAACCTAAAGAGCAGTCGAACAGGTGTACCTAACAAAGTGGCCAGTGTGTGTACATACCTTCTTCTGAATTCTAATTATTACAGTACAGTAATTATTTTGCACAGTTATGCTAAATGTTGTGACTGTTGAAAAAACAGAAAAAAAAGTCTTCTGTGCTGTTTTCATCACGTGCCATTCGTAATCTAAGAGCCTACTCTGAAAAAACCTAAATGTTTAAAGAAAAAAACAAAACAAATTCTGCACATTACAGAAAATACAACAGCACTTTGCTTTTACTGATACTACCTGGCCACACATGAGACTTACTGCTCATTGAACGAAGCACCAAAAAGCGAGTAAGACATTTTTTCCTCACCTAATGTCATAATGTCCCTCCACCAGTGAGGGGCAGGTCGAGGACGGGGTGAGCGTGCTCAGTGTAGAAGAGGATGACTCCCTCATCAGAGACGCAGACATCTCAGAAAGCTAAAATGCACGCACACACGTGCACACACACACGCACACACAGAAACCAGAACAACAGCGAGGACACGCAAGACAAGAAGAGAGACAAACACAGACAAAACAATCCAGCAAACAATTAAGCACAAACGACACAGACATGCATTCAGAAAACAGCTTGATCAGTTTGTCATCTTCTAGCAATGTACTACAGAACCAGCACTGTGGTATAAATCCTCGGTATGCCTAAGAGCCCCTCGCTGATGTTAAAGCGGACATGCAGGAGAGTTATTAAGTAAGTGGAGGCCTCACAGTGTCTAAGAAGAAGGGACAGTGAGGGGTGAGGAAAGTAGGAGGGGATACGTGGTGTAACAGAGTAATCAGTAGACCTGAGTCAGTACTGAAAGAAATGGCTGTCATATTAGGCATGTTTTATCCAGCAACTATCTCTGAGTAATGTTTAACCCAGGTCTGCTGGGTGGTTATGCAGACAGAGGAGAAGTGAAAAGTATGAAATTCTTTGCAACAAGAAAGAGTGAAGTGTTTAAAAAAACATGAAAGAATGATGAACAGATGTAGCAGAGGGAGTGACTGGAAAGAAGGAGTGTGGGGCTTAAATATTTAGTGAAGGTTGTAAACATTAGGTTCAGAAGGACTAAAGGACTGGGTTATAGAGGGCCTAGGCTGGGGCTCACCTTGCTCTCACTGGCACTGCTGCTCACCTGGCTGTACTCCCTGTTGAAGGTGTGCATCAGCAGACGCAGACACTGGAACGTGAAAAATATTTTATTTTTTTTAAAAAGGATGAAGCTGAAAGAAGCCGTGTGTAAAAATAGAAAGAAAAAACTCTCTAATAAACTGAGGTGTAAATTAGAGATGAGGTGAGCAGCAGTCACCTTAGCAGCCAGCTCCCTCTGCCTCTGGTTGGGGCTGTCGGGGGCGGGGCTGCTGCTGGGGCTGTGGCTGAGGACGGGACTCTTTGCAAAGTCGATGATGTCGCCATTCTTGCAGAGCGCATCCTGTCCCGCGTGCAGAGTCGCCTCCAGCTTCTCCCTCAGCAGCAAATAGTGCCTGGTCTTTTCCACCTTTAGAAGAAAGCAAGAGAATTTCACTTGAAAGACAAAGTCCAACAGGAGTTTATTTAGCACATGTCAAGTAGGCAGTCGTTTCTCTAATCTTCAGGAATAGTTCTCCAGGCTTCTTGAAGCATATTCAAAGCTCTTCTTTGGATGTTGGCTGGCTCTTGCTCCATTGTCAAGATGATCCCCACACTGCTTCAATAATATTGAGTTCTGGGATCTAAGGAGGCCAATCCACGACTGATAATGTGCCATTGTGTGTTTTTCTACCCTGTGCTGAATGATGAAGCTGTTGGCAATCAGATGGTATTGCATGGTGGATGACAATCTGATGGTGCTTCTCAGAGTTCATAATTCCATCAGTTTTAACAAGATCTCCAACACCACTGGATGAGATTCAGCACCAAACAATGACAGAGCCTCCACGGGGTTTTACAGATGGCTGTAGACACTCACTGTTGTCCCTCTCTCCTGATCTCCTGCACACATTTTGACAACAACTTGAACCACAAATGTCTAATCTGGATTCATCACTCTATGAGATCTGTTACCAGATTTCCCTTTCTTAAGAATGGTATTGCTGGATTTTTTCATATTTCTTAAGGGCATGACTTTCAGATACTGTTCATCTGCTGTAGATAGTTTTTAGGCCTGACATTTCTTTTTTTTTTTGTCCAGTTTCCTCAAATTTTTTACGGGCACACTGCACACAACCCCAAGTTTTCCGCTAATACTGTGGCCCTCAGGAATTCATGTTATTGGTGCAAAATACAACTTCATACCCGTGAAACCATGTTATCTTTGCGATTTTTCTTGCTATCAACTAAAGAGATGGGAACAAGTGATATGCTTCTGTTACAGGCTGCTAGTAACAAAATGCCTAAAGACACAAATATTATAATCATTTCTTTCCTAAGTTGTCTATTATATGTAAACACTGGTTTATCACTTGAGTTAGTTGCTTTTTATGCTTGAATGATTCATAGTTCAGGGTTAAGAGTCTTAAAAAACAAAACAAAAAACCCCCACTTCAGTCACAATGATGAGGTACCAGGACTGGACTGATAAAGAGTGCAAAAGCATCCGATGTCCAAAGAAAAACCTAAGATATAAGAGACTATTATGATGTAAGCACTGTAAAAATAAACTATAAAGTCAGTCCAATAATTCCACTGACCTCCTGCAGTAAGCTAAGTTTCTCCAGCTCCCACTGGTGGTCGAGGATCAGGCTGTCACTGCGGGGCCTCCATCCAGCCAGGTTCTCCTCGCCTCTCACGTAAGCCACCGAGGTGTCCAGCACGCGCCTGCGACGACGCTGCATGCCTGACGAAGGGGAACAGACGCGTCCAAGCATTTAGAACGACAAAAGACAAACAAACGTTTTTGTCATTTTCATTTATTATTGATTTTTATTTTAATTCTGCTTCACCTGGACTTCCGTTGTCAGCCACGTGGCAGAGAGTGATTTCATAGACTCCAGTGACACGGTTACTGAGGAGAGAAAGCAGAGCAGATTGTCGTAAATTTAAATCTCAAACTCTGAATCATGCAACAACCTAGAACTTTGATCTGAAGTGGTCCAAACCAGTGAAACTACATGATAAATGTGCACAATCACAGCCTCCCCTATAATTAAAAATAGAAAGTTTTCATTAAGTAACAGAAAGTTCTTTTTTTTTTTAAAGCTGTACAGTGGGCTGGATTGGAGTCTTGGCCAGGCCATATCTGGCCCCCCAGCCTTATGTTTGACAGCCCTGGTTAAAATCCTTAATCCAGTACCTCTCAGAGGGCCGGAGGCAGCCGGTGCTGAAGAGGTTTCTGATGGAGCGGGATGCCGGCAGCTTTGTGTCACGGGAGTAAAACACCATGCAGAAGTCTTTGGTGATAACCGTCGGCTGAGTACAGTTCTCCATCTAGCCCAAATATACAAAACATTAATAAAGTAAAGTAAAAACAATTTTTAAGTTTGCAGAACAATGCACGAACACTGTCCCACCTCTAGATAAGTAGAGAGGGTGATGTAAATCTTCTCCCCATAGGGTGTGACTCTGTTCAGAAGCAGAGAGTTGTGCATGGAGCTGTCCCATGCGGCCTCGAATCGATAGAAAGTTCTACAGAGAGGAAAAACAGCATCTATCATTCTTTTGTGACGTTTATGGTGGGAAAAAGTCTGTCATTGCATGAAAAGCTTAAGGATCAAATGCACCATGTTGTTTTTAAGAAACAAAGATGGAAAAAGATGGTACCTGTGATCAACTCCCAGAGAGACACTGTGATTAGCAAAGAGAAATAAGGTGAGTTATAAACCTTTCTCTCCAGATACTGAGCAAACAAAGAGAAAAATGCTTTGAAGGAAGACCAGAAAAACAAAGTCCTACTTGTCATCATGTTTTGGCCAGAAGTATCCAGACGACAGGATGTTGAGGGAAAGGATGTTGGGGTCTATGATGGTCTCATCAGCCTCGGGCGTGTTTCGAATACGACCTGCAGGCAAACAAGTGACGATGAGACTGGTCCTTTTTTTGATTGTTGAGCTCCTCCTGCTAAAATCTGACAAAAGTGGCCAAATATATCGTACTCACCAATAACGAGCTCCTTCACTTCTTTCCACTCAATATCATTCCCTGTTTCGTGAGCAATTGTGACTCTGATCCTTCTCTGAATGCCCTGTGGAGTCGCAAGAAGATGAGGAGTGGATTTAGTATCTCAGTGGTTAAAATGAAGAGCTTAGTCAGCACTGTGACAGCAGAGGTAAACACGGTCAGACCTGATGTAAAAGGAACGTCCCATGGCAGGGCATCCCACCTCTGTGGTCAACAACAGCCGGGATATAACTGGAGGCAGAGGGATAATACATTTTAACACATGTATTATAACATTATAACAAGTGAGATGCATGTGTTTGCTTTCCCTTTTAGATATTTAAGCAGCAACAGGAACAGACAGGACTCACTCTCCGTTAGCTTCCAGCTCGCAGATCTCAAAGAAGACCATGAGATCGTATTTGGCGTGACAGGGTCCCGCGGTGGAGCGAGTCAGGGTGTTGAGCTTGGTGGCAGGCACTGGATGAATGAAGAGGATGCAGATTCATTCATTTATTGCTAAGAATATTAAATCAAGCACACACGGAAATCACTGATAGATGATTCAATTAAATAATTATCTCATTAAAATGGAAACAGGCAGAATCAGAGAAGCCTGCAGAGCACTCATTCATTCATTCATTTATTCATTCATTCATTTCCCCTTTTTTTGATCATTAGATTTATGTGTAGGAGTTAGATTGTGGTGGCTATTGTTAATACATAATAAAATACATCATGAAATGTCACTGCTAACCTGGTTTGGATAACGGCATTACCCGAGGGAACTGCCTCCTGGAAGGTCTCAGTGGGCTGAAAAAAAAACCCCAACATGAAACTGTGAGAAAAACTTTTTTCCATCAAATTATCTCAAGTCAGCCGGTCAGATTTCTTCCTGACCTGATTAAATCTTTGCAGAGTGGAGGGAACGGCTGTTTCTGATAGTGTCCAAACACCTCAAAAACGATGGGCTGAGTCTTGATGTACTCCGTGAAGGACTTGGTCACCTCCACTGTGATCTATCGGAGGCAGAGAGAAAAATATTCGAATGAACCCTTGAGAAAGCTGTTTGTACAAATGGACTGCTAACATAATGTGTCAAATAACAAGAGGAAGTGAACAGTAACTGCAATCAGTTGTCTTTGTTAATATAAGTGTTTAATGCTGCTTACATTTTGGACATGATAGAAGCCCAGTGGGGGCCCTCTGCCGGTGTTTTTCAGCGGCTCAGTGGAGAAGGCTTCGTCATGACGGTGGATGAAGCTGAAAACAGTGAGGTCATTTCATCAGCTGACCTGCCTTTTTTTTTTCCTACACATTATATCACCCAAAGCATCTGGCTAACAACAGCACAGATTACTTCACTGTCAGCTTCTCAAACTACAAAGACTTTAATCCGTAAATTAGAAAATACATTAAGTTTGATTAGAGTTTGACCTCTAAAACATGTGACCTGTAAGGTAAAATTTGTAAAATCTTTGTATCTAATTGCATAAAGACAAAAGACAGAACTAGGCGAGGCATTCAGCGAGAACTGTTAAATTAAATGTTACGATGTTACTCCAGGAACTTTGCTTTAACTTACTTAAACTGGCAGAAGATGTCGGCGTACTCTGCAGAGATGCTCGAGGCCTGTAAGACGGTAACTCTGAAGGTGAAAGTGCTGCCGATCTTGAGGTGGGACAGAGCTTTCTCTGGAGACAGGTCCAGAGGAAGATCCAGCCCTAAACTCTTCACTGGGCTTAGAGGAGCATCCAGTGTGGCTGCATGACACAGAAGAAGGAAAGACTCAGAAACGCATGGACATTTTGACATTAGATGTGCCAGCTATGAAATATATTTCCGTTCATGAGGTACTTCTAGTAAGACCACCGTGTCCCTGTCGTCGCCCTCCCCTCACCTGCACAGGTGTTGTTGTTAACTTCATCTGCAGAGATTCCAGTCTCAGGATTTTGTCCTTCTCCCTCCACAATTCGCAGCTCTTCCTGCGAGGTGTTGGAGTGCGACAGACTTCCGGGACACGACTCAGTCTGGAACTAAACAGAACATAAAATCATCAGCTTTTGCCTCTTTTTACAAGCAGAACATCACTAGAATTTCTTTTTTCAGGCTCCAAATTTCCACTTTAATCTGATGAGAAGGACTCAGCTGTACAACACCAGCCCAGACGTACCTTCTCAAACTGTTTGTCTTCAAAGGAGATCTTTGCGGTGCCCGACTGCCTCACGCCAGAGCCGTAATCAGGCGCCTCCTCATCAGCTAAACAGAGACACAACAGCACAAATCACGCTCATAGTTAACAAGCATTTCCAAAAACACACAAAACAACAGAAGAGGACATGTGTGCAGCATCTGACAGCTAATTTTTATTTGTACCTGAGATGGCCTGCACTGCCACTCTGAGGAAGCCTTTCACCTCTCCTTTCTCACTTACAATGGCCACACGATGTACCAGAGGGACCGGGTACAGCAGGTTACTCAGATACACAAAAGCCCTGAGGAGGAGGGACAGTGATGATGGGTTTGTGGGCGTCCTCACTGTGCAGTAAAAGAACTTAAATCTGTGGATGTTACTGACCTGCCGACCAGACGGAACCAGGGGAAGCGGTCGTAGAAGGGGTCGCCTCCTGTCAGGGCGTGGTCACAGTCCTCCACGGCGCTGCTGGGCAGCTCCGCAGCACGATCATACATTTCTCTCATCAGGTCCAGCCTCTGTCTACAAGGGCCAGGAGAAAACAACAGGTCAGTATGTGCTGACATGCAGACACGTGTATCAACTGTCAGCTACTTTGACCAGTGCTTTCAATTAACAGAACTGCCCTGTTTTCTACAGGGATGAACATTAAATTGTGACCATGAAACGAGCTTCAAGCCACACTCTCAAAACCTTTAAGTACCTCAGTTTTTCCAGAGTCCAGTAATGTGTGGCTCCGTTCTTTTGATCTTGCACTTCGACGGCCACTATCGTCCGAGGGAACGGTCGCCGCTCTCTCTCTTTAGCCTCACTGGGAGGCAGCAGGTCAGGGGGCAGCGGAGAATAGAGAGTGTCTGTCAAGAGGACAAACTGGAACTGCACCTGTGAAGAAAACACGAGATTGCATCATAATTTAGACTAGAACAGCAGCTCACAGTTATTTGAGTAATCCAAAAAGAAAATGAGAAAAATGAACAGCTGAGAAACTGCAGTATTTTTCTAAATACTTAAACTGCATATATGACATCTGTCAAAGACCTAAATCCTTTATGTGCCTTTTTTATTAGTTAAAAATAAATAACTAATAATGACAACATGCACAGTAACGTCAATGTCAGTGAGTACAAGACAGATATTTAAAGTCAGGGAAATAATGACAGATTCGAGTCCAGCAATCAAGATTTTCAGACCTCATAAAGCAATGACCTGCAAGAAAATTAACACAATGTGCAATGAAATATAGCACAAAGACATATCATTGCACTGCCAAAGCATATATCTTACAACAATAATAACATCTAACCTTCTTCTTCAGCTCCACACTGATAGCATTGGCCTCTTTGAGGAAGATGGCGTTGCCCCAGAGCAGATCCCTGAGGGACGTGAACTGATAGAAACGCCACTTTCTGAAAGCCCACAGCGCCAGCTCGGTCTCACGCTTCGTCCACGGCACTGGAGGATACACGAGACCTTGATGTGAATAAAATTAAAGTCTGATGCCGAAACTAAAAGAAAAAAAAATTAAAGTGATAGTATCACCTTCCTCTTCAGGCTCCTCCTCTTCCTCAGGTGACTCCAGGTACCGAGAGTCCACCTGTTTCTGAAGGGCCTCCAGTTTACTCTCATAGTCCTGAAAGAAAACATGCAGTACAGATCAAGAGGAGGTGTGGATTTACATAACACCTAGAACTGATTAGGTATTATTGATGATGGATGCCGATCGTGCGAGCTCCCACCAGCCGCTGTTGTTCCAGCAGGTTGCTGGCTTCCTCTCGTTCTTTGCGGTACTGATCCTCAAGCTCCTGAAGCCTGCAACATTTCATTTTCATCAACACCAAAGAACTTTCCCAAAACATATATTCATATCATTAAAACAACTCATGCGACCACACCCACCTCTGCTCCATCTCCTGCTTCATGTCGATGCCTTGTTTCTCCAACAGCTCTCGCTGAGCGAAGGCCCAGTCGACGGGCTCCACGGGTGTCTCGGCGCACGGCGTCCTCTCCCGCTCAAGACGAGCCTGCTCGGGGTCATTGAAGCGAAACACGTGGCTTTTGCCCATGATGATGCGATTTCCTTAAAAATGCAGCAGGAAGCATGAAAGTTGAAACATTTGACTCAGGCATTAAAAATTACACCGCTGCTTAAATAGACACATATTTCAGGACTTGCCAAATTTATTAGTAAATCAAAGACAATCTAATACTTACCAGACCTCAGGACAATGGGTGATGTCACTCTCTTGCCATTGACATATGTCTCTGCTCCCTCACACGGCTCAAGAATGACACACCCTGTTGCAGAAAAGTGTTAAATGTACGTGTGACTGGAAAGACGGATCTTTTTAGCATATTTGTCTACAGTGAGAGACTTTACCTTCTCCCTGAGGGCCGGTGGTGCTGCTGAAGGTGCAGTGTTCATCCTTGATAAAATGGCCACTAAGAACAATGTCTTGGCGAGTTTTGGCATTTTCACGGCCAACCCTGAAGGAAGATTAAAAAAATATATCTAAACTACTAAAAACTGCACAGTATCCGGATGGATTTCACGTCAAGTTGAACTTATAGAACTCTTTACTTGGTGATGCCATCTTTGATGTAATAGAGCAGACACTCGGACATCAGCGGGTCCTCGTTAAGGTTCACCAGATGAGGCGTCTGAAAGAGAAATATGTTTCAGTGTTTGTGTGAGTTTGGACTGATCGTTCAAGAGGTTGAGAAGTTGTTTGGCGAGTGCGTGGCACAGGCTGAGGACCTGTACCTTTTTGGGGGAGAAGACGCCGACTGTGCCTCCATCTTCTCTCATGGCAACGCCCATCTCAGCCAACAGTGCCTCTCTACAGAGTTAATCAGAGTTGGAGTCAATATATGAACTCAGATGGAAATTTACAATAATGCAGATTTTTTTAATTTCATTAAATCTATCCATGCAACGCATAACGTTTTGTGTTCCTTATACAAACTGTATACAAACTCACACTTTTCATGTGCTTCTTTGTTTTTTGTAATCGATGAGTCCCATAATTTGCAAAACTTTAGGTAAAAGCATATCCTGTCATGTCTGTAGTCCTCTGTAAAACACTCTGAATTATGTTTGATAATGCTATACAAACAAATTTGACTTGTATAAGCGCCTCCTTCAGGAACGATGTCACTACAGCCTTAATGTTGGAACTATTTTTCAGTTGTGAGGAAGGACGTTTGGATCACTTGACGGTGAGAGAAATTCATCCTCAGAGGGATATGAACAGGAAATTTCACTAAAAGCTTTCAGAGATGTCAATCTCATGGTGTAATAATTAATTTTGCTGTTGTCATATGGCCAAAAACATTGTGAATTTCTACTGAAAAAACTCCACAATGTATAATAAAAAAAAATTTAGGCAATTTGATTTGGTAGATATTTACACCAGATGCATTCCCGACATAACCGCACAGCGATCTGTACTTCCTCCTGGTATCAAAACCTGGTATTTTTTGCTCATTAGGCAAATGTGTAATTTACCACACTCATGCTCACTGCCCTAACATGTCCTCAAAATAAGTCCAATCAAAAATGGACAATTGATTTTTTACTTGTAGGTGCACTGCCTTGAAAAGCCAGGCAGATACTCAAATGTTAAATTTAATGATAATTTCAGGTGGTTTTGCATTCATGGAGTATCAAACAGCACAAAGAGCTTGGACAAACCTCTCCATACGGATGGCCTCAGTACGGCGCAGTTTCTCTTCCCATGTCTCATTGAGCTCTGCGATGATTTTCTCGGTTTCCTGTTGGTGACGGAGAAACAGCCTGCTCTCAAAATGGAAGTATTACCTCTGCTCATTCTCGTATTCATCAAAGAGTCTTCCCACCAAACACCTAAGCCCCTCTCCTCCCTTCATTCCCACTCACACAACCCAGATCCATTTTTGCTGCAGTGAACTTTTTCTATCTATGCATCTTCATTCCCTTTTTTTTCCTACCTTGAGCCTTTCAATGGCTTCCTCACTGGCCGGGCTAAAGATGCGATCGTGGAGGTTGCTGATGGAGGCGGCTCGACTGGATAGGGCTGAGAGCGAGGGTGAGGGGCTCATTCCCGTCATGGCATTGGTCACTGTGGAGAGATCACCCCTTTGATTGACAGCCTGGCGATTATTCACAAAGTTCTTGTAATCGCACAGGTCTGCCAGAAAGAGAGGCGTTGCATGGAAGAAAGCAAGGAAGGAAGGAAGGAATGTAGGAGCAGACGCGAGGTATTCAAGGAAAGACATCGGGGATTGAGAGGACCACGCAGGGATACGGATTTAAAAGGAAAAGAAATTAAAATAAGGGAACAACAGGGAGGGTAACAAAAAAAGAAGAGAAAGCTCAAATAATGGATCAAAGAAGCAGACGTATTTGCTTTCCAAAGCCATCGCAGACGGAGAAAAAAAGAGCAACTCAAACTGACACGGCATACAATGTCAGAGACTGAATGCTAAATACCAGAGGGATTTTTTTTCTGACACTGAACTGCACACAAACACACGTAACAAGCTCGCAAGCAAGCACGGTTAGGACAAAGTGTACTAAAAAAAATAATAGATATATCACTGCAGTGCATGAGGACCAAATACAGAGTGTTGTTTTTTTTATTTTCGTGAAAGAAGAACTGATGTTTTTAAGCTGTTTAGCACAGCGTTTGTAGCAAAGATCCCGGCGGTGCAGGCCTCTAAGCACCTGACTCACAGCATCGAATGCAGCAGCTCCACACACAGAGGACCAGACTGCAAAACACAATCTAAAATGGCATCCTCCCAGTCAGTCCTTTCTTCCATGGTCACTAATCTTGTTAAATAACAGCAAGATTCAAGACAACCCTGAATCTGACAGTTTCTGCTGTTCTCCTATCAGCATCTCTTAAAAAAAGCATCACTGTAGGGTCACATACTTTTGTGGCTAAAAGTATTTCGAGCTTTGGGAAGTGAAAACATGTAACACCATGGAAATCTGAATGAATGGATAAAAGAAAGGAGGCCATTTTTTCTCTTAGAAAAAAAGCCAATGGATTACAGCTTTAACAAGATTTAACTACAAAGATAATTTTAGTTGTTCTTTAAAGTTCATTGCATTTTCTTTAATCGAATTAGTGCATCGTCTGACTCCAGTTACACTCTCTCAGGTCTGTTAGTTTGGTCTCTGGTGTGGTGGAGGAGGAAAGTCGGCTTGGGATTCATTTCTTTTTAGCTGCAAAGCGCAGGCTTGCTACAGTTATACACACATTTCAAACCAGTGATGACAGGACCAGTGCAGCGATACGCTGATAGGACAGAGGAGAGAAGAGACTGTGTGAGAGTGGCGCTCACATTCCAAGTTAAGCCTCTGTCTTCAATGTACTGAGAGAAAAAAATAACCTGCACAAAAGCTTTTAACTACCAGCTTCCTGTGCACGTGTGTGTCACGTGTGCGTGAGCTGCTATGACACTCACTCTCGATGATGTCGCCCAGGCCCTGTGCGTACAACAGGTCTTTGAGACGAGCCACCTCCTCTTTCAGCTCACGCACCAGGCGGTTGTTGGGGTCCTCGTTGATCACGGCGTTGCAGCGGATCTGTTTGGCACGATCGGCGTACCTGAAAGGTGGTCAATAAGTTATCATTCCTCAGCCTCTCTGTACTGAATAACAGTGAGCAGATAATATGAAATATAAATGAGGATGGTGCTTCACAGCTGGTTGAAAAGAAAAATACATTTGTGAAGTGTCCATTAATGGTTTTACCCAACATGAACTCCACTTTTCTGCAGATGTATGCAGAGTTTAAAATCTAATCTAATCAGCACTTCTATTCATCTGCTTGACCCTGCAGTATGACAGTGTGACATTAGCTTTAAAATGCATTTACAGTCAAAAATGTCAAATTTAATGATCCCAAAAACAGAGCTTTAATGATATTTTTCTTACCGGAGGGTACTCAGGGTTTCATCATAGTTAATATCAGCAGGGCTGAGGGCAGCCACCATGGCTGTGCGAGAGTTTCCTCCTAAAACAGATACACAAATATATTTCATTAAGTAACACAGAAAATCTTTTTCTTATGCTAAAGCCTCTTTTTTTCTGGTTGCATTTGCATACCTAAGTTCTCCCTCAGCAGCCATGTGAGCACCGAGTCTCTGTAGGGAATGAAACTCTCAACCTTCTTCTTTTTCTTGTTCTATCAACAAAGGAGTCACAATAACATTTGAAGTTTACCCTAAAAAAAGATGCTCCATATACCCTGCATGCTGCTGTATACTAACCTTGTTTGGTGCAGAGTCCTAAGAAGAGAAGAAGAAACACCAGTATTTGTAATTTAAATGCCACAAAATAGGAGTTTTTAACGTAAGATTTTTAGCAAAGTGTAAAAGTTCATACCAGTTCAGCCAGAGCAGAAATCACTTTTCCCAGAGTGGTCAGGGATTTGTTGATATTTGCTCCTTCCTGCAAACACACACACAAAAAATAGAAATCAGCCATTTCATGTATTTTTCCATCTAATCACGAGTAAATTTTAGACGTATTACTTCAAATTAACACTAAAACCACCAAAGGGGTCCTTTTTACTCTTTTGGCATTTTAAAAGTCATGTAACTCAAAAGAAGATGAAATTGATTGGGGCGTTTAATCATTTATACCTGGAACCAATGATGGAGGAAATTTGACCCCCAAATGAAATCAATGTAAAATGCTGCATTAAACAATGGCAACAGGCCTGGGTGCCTAGCAACACATATTGTTTTTACTATTTTTTTTATATAAATGCTGCTATAACATGAGCTAGCTAGATAAGGTTGAGAGATGAGTATATAGAAGACTCCAATTGAAGTTGGCAAATTGTTGCAGGGTGGAGAGGCTCAGGATGGGATTTCTGAGTCGGGGAAGAACCCATTACGGACACATGGAGAACGGGGCTCAAAGAGCCGTAGCTAAGCTCAGTAGAGAGTTCAGAGCAAGAAACAGGATGCAGGTCCGGTAAAACAAAAAAGGCAGATGACTTTTCACTGTTATTGAGGTGATTTTTGCAAATATTCTGAACTTTTTTCTTATTAAGCAATGCCGTTAGTTGCTATTAGCCTCTGTTAGCCTCTATTAGCCTCTATTAGCCTCTATTAGCTGGCATTAGTGAAACTTTATTTGAAGTTGACCTAACATTGTTGGACACGGACACTTAACAAATAAACTCTCATATGATGTGAGAATGTAATCAAACTGTTCATCAGTGCCAAAGTGTGAACTAGCCAGTTTAAGGCTTGAGATGAGGAGGAAGAAGATGAGGCGGAAACGATGGAGGTGAGGGAGCAGTGGAGAAGAAAGAGAAAGGCATAATGAGATGATGACATGTACATAATTTGAAAGTGCTAGTTGTGATCTTTAAATTAAAAGCAACTTACAAGGCATAACAGATATGTAGCCAATCTATAGTTACCTACATAAAACACGATTAAGTGAAATAGCGACATCTGTCTCAGCCACTGATGGAGGGGCAACGTGGCGGTGTCCAAAATCAGCGCCCGCTGCTACGTATTTTTAATTCTAAGTTTATGAAAATGGATCAGTTTGTTGAAAGATGTAATTAGGTACCAATCAGTGCATATTTATGAGTACAACTTTAAATTATAAAGTTAAATTATAACTTTAAATTATGTTTCTTATTTTGTTGTAGAAAACTGTGGAGTCTGTTTTAAAACATAGGCAATGAGCTTTTCAATCTGTTTTTTACTTTCCTTCTTTATCCTTGTGTATTTATTCATTTTTAACTTCTTCCACAATATTTACATTTTTGGTGTGTTACTTATTGTGTTTTTCATACTGTGCCCTTTGTTTTAGAAGATTATAAAATATATTTTAACCTTACAACCGGTAATGAAATGCTCAAAGTCATTTGTAAAACCATTAAACCCCCTGAAAGGGAATATTAAATACTGATTTTGTCAAATTTTACAAATATTTAGAGAAATTAGATGAAAATGAACAACTTCTTCAAGAAAAGACTTGTTTGCATAGCACTGAAACAGCAACATCATCTCACCTTCAGCCTCGTTCCTTTAGCTCCAGTTGAGTCTGCTCTCTCGCTGCCAGCCAAGTCAACCAAACTGATCTTGCTGACCTAGGAAGACAATTTTTTTTTTTCAAAATGAATCGCCCTCTCTGAAAAGGACTAAATATCCACCACAGCAAACACAATCCACCCGGGGCTGAAAAGGAGAGCTGGCAGTAAAGCGTGGTTTATCAGTCAATACAGAAACACATTCAGCAGATAGCAGTACTGCATACACGGCCTCCTAACAGGCCATAAAAGGTCATAAAATCATTTCTGCCTCAACTCTCCTTATTGATTTGTTTGTGGTCAAAAGCATGGAAAAATAAAATCTTCTTTTGTGGGTGATTTGCGAGACCGGGTAAGTGCCGGGAAGTGTGTCCGGACCTTCTCTGACGTGTTGTCCGTCTCCATGTCGTGTTTCTTCTGAGTGAAGATGATGTTGAAGACGGCGTGGGAGCGGCTGCTTGTCTCGTTCATGTTGGTAGCAGCCACAGTCCTGAAAAAAACAAAAATATATGCTCATGGATTTTTAAAAATAATAATTATCAAATATAAACAAATGTTTCTTAAATTTAACGCTTTACCTGGCCTTGTTTCCCGAATCCATCAGGTCCTGGATGTCATTGTAGGAGGTGACGGCTAGCTTTGATAGATCTTCAACATAGGGTCCCATCAGCGGGTGCTCTCTGACACGCAGGTTTCCTTTGTTTTTGGGATTCAGCAGGTCACGCACACGCTCACAGTAGATCTCCATGTAACTCACCTGCAGGGAGAAGAGAAGGCAGTCATAAAAGATGTTTAATGACTAATTAATCAGTTATATTAAGTGACTTGCTGCTCCCGGAACAATAAAAGATTAAAAATGAACGAATTAGCTTCTGACTATCTGATAAAATAACATGCTTCTGGTTCTGTTTCACATGTTTCATCTAAACTACCTGAAAAAAGTTCTTTAAATGCAAACAGCAAAGCCTGCCAAAAGGTATATCAGAGTTTAGCATAACTCACCTCCACTGAGTAGGACATGCTGTTGTCATTATTGCTGTCACTGATCTTGGTGAAAAGGTCTTCGCACAGCTAGAAAACGAAATGCGACTGTCACTTCACAACTTAAGGAGTTCAAACTGCTGTGTTGAAGTCAAATCGGCACAAACTTGTCTTTTATTAAACTGTATTTAAAACTGCTTCCTGCTTTACCAGAGGAATGATTCCCTGCTGGTCTTTCTCCTGCCGGCCCATCATGGTGTAGCTTTTGCCTGCACCCGTCTGCCCATATGCAAATATACACACGTTGTAGCCTTCAAAGGCGTGAAGCAGCATCTCCTCTCCGATGTCTCTGTACACCTGCATCTGGGACGCATAGTTGACGTCCTCAGGCTGCGGACATGGAGATAGCGGAGTGATAACGAAGAGGGGGGGAGACTGAAAATTAGCATTTTTTAATAGCATAAATATTCATTATTCTAACACACATTAAATATCAAACAGTGTGCTGGAGTCAAAAAAAAGGAATAAAAAGAAGCGATTAGTCACTGGGGACTTGTTTAAGAGCAGATCCTTCTATTTTCTAATGCAGATGTATTTCCTTTGATGAAAGCTGTAAGACTCACCGTGGTGTGTGACCAGTAGGAAAAGTCAAAGTTGAAGCTCTTGTTTTCTTTCGGCTGTTTTGGATTCAGGATTGCTAAAAAGATCAAAACAGATCAATTAGACGCATCGAAAGCGGAGTCGCTTTGATAGGCTGAATGTTCTTCATTCTATCCTAATCTGGCTTTTTTAGTTTACATACAGTAAACCAGAAGGAAACTCTGAAAAAATTCATACCCGCTATGAATCTTTATCAGTATTTTATCACCCAGTCTTTGTGACTGGTTAATTTCGTCGCATACCCACACTCTATATGCATGCTGTGTTTAAATGCTCATGGGTTTGCTTTGATTTTCTTCTTTTATTTAGTGTGGCTATTATTTGATCCATAGCAGTGTGGCTAATAATGATGTGTGTGTGTGTGTGTGTGTGTGTGTGTGTGTTTCCCCCACAGTTAGTTCAAGTCCTGTCTTATCATTTTTATTATTTACTGGTCTTCTTTATGCATATTTCACAGATAATTACAATCCAGTTCTTATTATAAAGAAAGGTTTTGTTTAAAACCTTCATTTTACATTAATATGCATACTCACTGGCCATTTTATTAGAAACACGTGTTTAACTGTTCATTAATGCAAATATCTAATCACTCAGTCGGATGGCAGCAACTATCAGTATCAGAATTGGGAAGAAAGTTTATTTAGGTGACTTTGAATGTGGCATGGATGTTGGTAGACAGGCTGGTGCAAGTATTTCAGAAACTGCTGATCTCCTGGGATTTTCCCACACAATCGTCCCCAGGTTTACAAAGAATGGTCCAGAAAACATTCAGTAAGTGGCAAGGGTCAAAGAGGAAAATGGCCAGACTGCTTCGAGCTGATAGGAAGGCAACAGTAACTCAAATAAAAGCTTGTCACAACCAAGGTATGCAGAAGAGCATCTCTGAATGGAAGTTTGATGGGGAACCTTGAAGCAGATGAGCTGCAAAAGCAGAAGACCGCACTGGTTTCCATATCTGTCAGCTTAACAGAAAACTGAGCGCACCATAATGGAACAATTTTTACCACTGAAGGTTGGAAAAACGTTTCCTGGTCTGATGAGTCTCAATATCCGCTGTCATATTCTGATGGTAGGGTCAGAATTTGACATAAACAACATGAAAGCACGGATACACCCGCCCTCGTATGACTCAGGTTGCTGGCGATTTAAAGTTGTGGGGGATATTTTCTTGGCACACTTTGTGCCCGTGTCAACAGGGACCAACATTTCTGAGGAATGTTTCCAGCAGTTTGCTGAATACATGCCACAGGCCATTAAGGTAATTCTGACAACAAACGGGGATCCAACCTGGTACTAGTAAAGTGTCCTGTACCTAATAAAGTGTCCAGTAAGAATATTCTTTCTATCACTTTGAACCACAGCTCTCTTTTCTGAGGAGGAGCAGCTGCTCTTCTGGCTGCAAATTAAATAAACCGTATCACCCCTTGTGGACGAGTTCAATAAAGCAGCAGCGTCAGTGAATCAGTCCTGTTAAGAGGAGAGAAAGCTCTTAGCACTCGATACATGTGAAGTTACCGAGCTGAAGTAATGCAAGCCTGAATCTTCTGGCTTTTAATGAGGTCATTAAAACCAGGCACAGCAGGCTGACATACCCCTGCTCTCTCCTACACCCTTACATCAGCTGACCTCGGGTCTGGACTCGACCAGAACAACGGGCCCTTGTTGGTCCGTGCAGCTCGTATGACGAGAGAAGAGAGCCGCGGCTGTCGCTACGTCCTACACACACTGATGGGTTTCAAGCCTGACTGAAGCTTTTGTTTCCTTCTCAAGCTGCCAAAATGCTGCATGCCTCCCTGCCCGCTGTTATATCGCCGCAGGACAAAGCAGCCTGCGAGACGAGGTGAAACACTAAAAATGCTTCAAAGTGGGTCACAGAAATGGGACCAAAACAGCATCAGAGGATCACTTTAACCACAAGTCAGACTTTCAGTGAAGCACCTCAGACTCAGCCTCGTAATCACTGAATCGAACGCTGTAATTATTCGCATAAACACGTGTCATATGCTCCATCTGTTTTAAAAATAGAGTGCTATATAATCAGTGTACTGTAAAATTAAGAAGCTAAGAACAGCCTTATCCTACTGCCCAATTAAAAATGAATATTCAATATTCTTCTTGTTATTAATCATGCCTACATTTACATAACGCCTGTTATTCTGAAGCACAAACAGAATAAAAATGCTCCATAAACACCTCATACAAACTAGTCAGAAATGCTGAATGCTTTTTTTATCTCTTATATTAAGGGATTTTTGTTTTGGAGATTGCAGCATTTTTCAAAGTATTCTGTTTGTATTTTGTCCTGGAAAATTACACAACTTGACTTAAAGTTGGTGGTTATACAGTATAGAGCTTTCAGTCAACTGATCTTTAAGACAAAACACATGTAAATATTCTGCAATTAATAATAATTTGTCTTTTTTTCCACACAAAAGGCCACTTACCTTTCTTAAAAACACACGCACTTATTATTCCTCAATGAAAAGCTAAGATAGCGTTCTTCTCTAAAGATTAAATGCACATCACAGTGCTTCTCTGGTGCTTTTCAGTTTAAGTGAACCACAGGTTTAAATCTCCACCTCATGCTCTATTTATACACCTACACCTGAGGGCTGATTTTTGTTTTTTTAAAGAGGACTATAAAAGTTAATGAATCAAAATGTCAATGAGGAAATGAGTAATTAAGTAACTGAGGTAAACTTCAATTAAAGCAGTGCCATTGTGTCAACATATTCAGTGTTAGATCCTCAGTAAAGTGGGCCTTTAATGCTTTTACCAATTTTTTTTGTCATACATATACTCTTACATGGCTGGATGCTTGTGTGGATAAAGTTTTTTCTACTCTTGGCTCTGTATGATGTCATTGAAAGGGGATAGTCTGAATTTGGTCATCACAGGCTGTGAGCAAAGATACTTTATACACTTGCTGTTCCAACCTTTCATTTGCAAGGGGCAGCCAATCAGAAGAAAGCTGGCTTAAAAGGGAGGGTGAACTTAACCCTACGAGATCTACATCATCATTGGTGATGAGTCACCCAACCCTAATTCTGTATTTTGGAGAAAACGAAAATGACTCTTCTGGAACAAATGTGAACAAAATTAAATATTCTCAAATGTAAAGATTTGGTTGACCTCAGAACTGCGCAAACAGTGTACAAAGCAGCAAATAAATCTTTGCCCCACAACATTCAGAACTTGTTCCAAATAAGACCAAATACTCATGACCTGAGAGGAATCCTTATGTTCAGCAAGCCAGTAGTAAGGACAAATGTAAAATATCAGAGCATTACAGTCAGAGGAGTTAGTGTGTGCAACACCTGTACAGATGAAATCAAGACAAGTACATCAATACAAAAATTCACACGATTGTTCAAAAATAATAAATTGCATGAATATATGAAATCTTCCTCTCAGTGACTGAGTTGTCTCATTGTGTCCTCATTTTTTATAGATCAAGGTCTGAGTAACCCAACCTTAAGTGTTCATTAAGGTGTTTGTCACATAGATATAAAATAAGCTCAGAGGTTAAGCGGGTGTTATAGACAGGGTGATTCGTTTATGTAAAAATGTAGTTTGTTGTTGTTCTGGTTTACATGATGAAAATGGTTTTAGTTGTGTATGTTCAATGTGTTAGACTTGTACATAGTTAACCATATATGATCAAATAATGTTGAATCCTGGATATGAATTTGTAAGCAATGAAATTTGAAATAAGGGGGTGGGAACAAGAAAAGTGTAAACTTCATCCTACTCCTTTTCGAGCACACGTATTCTGTAGACATAGATATATACATGAAAACTTGATGATTTTTAAGTTTTGTTTTTTTTGGGGGGGTTCTGTTGTTATTTCAATTATATTTTCATGTTCGAAATAAATTATATCTATCTATCTATCTATCTATCTATCTATCTATCTATCTATCTATCTATCTATCTATCTATCTATCTATCCATCTAACAGTTTTGGATGGCTGTCAGTTAGAAGGACTGTTACTTTTTTTTTACTTGATCACCAAGACTGGGGAGAACACACACAGACAAACAAATTATATATTCACAAAGTTAGGGTTATGATGACTCAGACCTCACAGGCTGGCTTTAAGGCAAATGAGCTCAAATGTGTAGTTTCAGATAGCAGATAAACTGACACCTAGTGTAAGATAAATAAGGATTCTTTTTTAATGTAAAATGTGCAAATCTACTTTATAAGTTTGCATAATAACTACATTTTAAGCACCTCTCTCAGTTAAAAGGCATAATTAAACTCTCAAACATTAAAGTCAAGCTGACTCTAAACCTTCGCTGAAAAGTCTCGGCGCTACCAGCTGAACTCTCGTGTACTCACTCGTGGTGTTCCCAGACATCTGAATGATGCACTTGCTCTCCTTCCCGATCTCTCTGGAGTTGAAGGGCCGGACCCTCACCGCTACCTTCACGGAAGCCCCCGCCATGTTGCAGGTCTACGTGTGAGTGAGCAGAAGAGCTGGAGATCCCCGTGGCTACCAGTGCACACCTGGCACCTGCACAGGTAGACAATGACAGAGGGGTTCATTAGCAATTACAGCACATATGACACCATAAATTATTAAGACTCCATATTATAGAATTTAATCCATTATCTTTACAAATTTCTTACTCGTTTTTGTTATTTTGTTTTGTTTTGTTTTTTTTAATAATGGTGATGCAGCTTTCTTAGCCACAAACAGCTGAGACATACACATGACACCATTTTCCATTTTTAGGCCCTGAATCACAGTCAGTTTGTCTTCAGGCAGAAACACCCAGTTCCTGCTGACTAAATGGCTGGGCCAACATTTGGCAGGATGATCATCAGCATCTCTGCTATTCTACAGTAAAATGGCTGCTTATTCCCTGCCAGCATCACCGCCATGGATCAAGGCCTGACTGAAAATAATGCACAACCCTCCACGGCTGAAATATGAGGTGCTTCTCACTGCGCCTTCCAAAATAAGCTCAATACACCAGTTTTTGCTTTCTTCTTAACCCCTACAATAATTTTTTCTTAGTTAATGAGCTAATTTACAATCATTTATAAACGTATCATCGCTTCCAGACAGCGCGCCGCACAAACACCTTCACATCCAAGCCTCAGTCGATTAAAAAAGGGGGTAAATCTTGCTTAACATCCAAACAATAAGCCATTACTGATACGTGATAAATTTGAGGATGAGAAGAATTTTAACCGATGACATTTCCTGGATATTTTGTAAGCCATGTAAATATTGTCTCCTCCATCTTGCTGTGCCTGCCGCACCTCGACGACAGGCCGCGTAAACATACACAGCTCAGACACCAATTCATCCCAGACTGCGTCAGAAAGGAGGTCAGCACACATTATTACAGCTTACATGACAGTCCCAGCCTTTATCAGCGCCTTTGCTCGTCCAATTCACTCAGTAAGATGGCAGATTTGTTTTTTTTAAGCGATTTTGACTGGGTTTTTAACACAGGACCTGAATCATACCCCAAACACCCTGACGCAGCGTCTCTTAAGCGCACAAAAGCCTCGAAATGACCAACACGCACAAATACCCTGTCCTCACCGAGGCGTGACACCCATTATTTCCCTGAAAAAACATGCCGCGTCTTACCTCAGCAACTCAGACTCGACAGCCGCAAATGGTGAATCCCCCTTCCCATTCAAAACAGCGGCAGGATCCTCTGGTGCCTCCTCCGATTCTCCTCTGCAGCTCGTATTTTGGTCCTTCGCTCTATCCTTTGGTTAGCCTACAGCATCATTTCCCCTCACGCACCCATACATGGAGAATCCGCCGTGCCTCAGCTTCAGCAGCGGTGCGTCAGTTAGAAAAGAGTGGGAGACTTGGAATGGGGTGGAGGGAGGAGCGGGGTGCCGCACGGATAAACAGGAGGATGGGTGCGGGACGCTCCGACGGCCGGCCGTCAGTCTGTCCGTCAGGCAGTCTGAACGCAGGGAAAATGGCGGTGCAGCTGTGCCAGGGATGCTGGGAGGCGGTGATGACATCAGCTTCAGCATCATCAGCGGCGGGCGGCCACGAGGCAAAGCGATGCAGCACAGGAGGAGAGGAGAGGAGATGGACCACAGCAGAGCTTAGAGATGCAAATATGACTGACAAACCGTGAGTCTGGAGGTTTGGAGAAACACAAATCAGACACGAAGCTCGACTCAAGCACAAAATTTACATGAAAGTTGAGCAGAAATTGTGCAACGAGACAAACAGAAGAATGTAAAGGAAGCCTGTTTTTTTTTGTTTTTTTAAATATCAGTTTATATTTATATATCACCAAAGCATCTGACATTGCATACGAGAAGTAAAGAAGAGAGTGCAGGCCGGGTGGAGGCGAGTGTCAAGGGTTTTGTGACATAAGGATAGCGAAAAAAACTACACTGAAGTTGGTGATGTGGTGTGTACATTTAAAAATCCTGAATTCATAAGATATCTTTGTGACCAGTGTCGATTTGGTAGAGTTAACAGATGGAGTGATTAATGGGTGGATGGATGACTTTCTGTTAGGTTCTTTGTTCTCAGGCTGGTGGTAAGAAGGTACCAGGTCAAAAGGGTGGAGTTATATAGGCTCCTGGGTGTGTCCAACAGACTGACAGGTGACAGGATATGATGTATGCTGGTGTAAGTTCAGAAATGAGCACAGCAGAGGCACAAGGTCAGGTTTATTCTACTGACGATTGTTAAGTTTTGTAACATAATTTTTTTTCTGTCTTGACTTTGTTATTCCAGCCTCCCCTGTGTTTCTCTAGCCTACACACTGAAAAAATGGGAATTGGCAGGCTTTTGAATTTCCACAAATGAATTTAGTTAATGCTACACAAGCCTTTCATGTTTCTCTTATTTACATGATTTAATAAAGTACCATTTACTTGATTATAAACAATACTGAGACTACTCATTTTCTTGCATTGATTTAAAGTGACTAAATTAGAATACTAAAACCATTGTAATCATGTTTGACCACAACCGGAAATGATGCAATATATTCAAAGACAACAACTAAATATGATTGGATAATAAGACCTAGAGTCTTATCCAATAAGACAACAACATAATTTAAGAAGAGCGCAATTGACCGCCAGATTCTGGAAGACTGTTTAGCCACATGCAACCTTTGGCACTGAGTCAGGCATACTGAGAAGGTAAGTAATTTAAATACATTTGTTTTAGTTGGGTACGTTTTCACAGAATTGTTGTAGTGCATTATGAAAAGTAATCTGTAATGCATCTACATGTTGTTTTACAGTGCTAGCTAAGGTTGGTATTAGCTTTGTGGCTAAAGCTGAAAAATAGTAACAAATTGCACATAGAAAGCAGCTGTTGTCGGTCAGATATGGAATTTATGTATGTGACACAGAGCACTGGTGTTTTTGATGGCTTAGCAAGTTAAAAAGTCACTGAGAGAGCGCAATAGTGTTTGTGTTACTCGTGCTAGTTATGGCTACAGTGGCTAATTAGTCTGGCTGTAACCGTCAGAGTTTAAGAAGCTGGGAGCGCCACAGTGCCATAGCTTAATTCTTGCTGCTGATACGCACTCAAGTTATAATAAGGATCCTGCCACCTTAGACGTGGGTTTAAGAACCTGTGCCCATAAATGCCAAATCATTTTCCATTTAGTCATTGTTTTAGGTGAAGTGTCACTTATTGACTATTTGTCAAGCCCAAATAATACAGCAGATATCTACAAGGAGATAAGTTCGTTCAACAGAGTATGTCTTATTAAGTGATGTATTGTGAATTTTCCAACATTGTCCTAACAAAAGTTAGGACCCTTTTTTTCCCCTTTTTTCTACTTTGTGTGGAAACATGCGAGCTGCTTCTCAAAACATTATGTATAAATGAGGGAAAGATTGGTACTTTAAAGAAACCATTAATGCTCTTCTGGACTGGAATACCTTTTTCAATTAAAATTAATTTTTTTTTGTGATGGTGGAATTTTTACCTTTATTATCACAGAAGTCAAAACATCAGATAATGATAGCTTACCATCTAAACTCCCCATCTCTTGGCAAGTCTGAATTAGAGGTCTCAGCTGTATCGGCCTTTCTAGTGGATTTGCTTAAAGAGGAGATAACTTAAGTCATTAGGTACATATTCCTGACATTCAGAGGTCAACCTTGCACAGTGTGTGACATTAAAGGGCATAACGGGCGATCGTGGGCTCAAGAGTTGGGAGTTCGCCTTGTAATCGGAAGGTTACCAGTTCGAGCCCTGGTTCCGACAGTCTCGGCCGCCAGTCCTTGGGCAAGACACTTCACCCGTTGCCTACTGGTGGTGGTCAGAGGGCCCGGTGGCGCCAGTGTCCGGCAGCCTCGCCCTGTCAGTGCGCCTCAGGGTGGCTGTGGCTACAACGTAGCTTGCCATCACCAGTGTGTGAATGTGCGTGTGAATGGGTGGATGACTGGATATGTAAAGCGCTTTGGGGTCCTTAGGGACTAGAAAAGCGCTATATAAATACAGGCCATTTACCATTTTATAACTTATAGAAAGGGAATGGTACTGTCCCACAGGGCAGCAGGTGGATTGCCAGAATACTGAAAAATCATATCTGCCTTTGTACCGCAGCATATTCTACATTGGCAGAGAGCTTGGTGGCTGGTACAGAGAGCACGACAGAGCTTTTGAGCTCAGCCCAGTATCCACAAGAATATTCACTCTCATTTCACTCTGTGAACTCCTTGATACTTATCCATTGGTTGACTATAAGATTGGATCAGTCCACATTGTGACTTTAAAAGGCATATAGAAATAAAAGGTGTTCAGATAAGTGTAATAGGTTCAGTCACATGTATTTCATTAGATAAATTCTTCTTTTTTTTATGTCTGATCTTTATAACTTTGACTATTGGGTATGGATAGCTGTATGAAAACTAAACTGAAATGATTCTTTCTGAATGTCTGATATGTAATTCTTTTTGCCTACAGAATCCTATGGGGAGTCCTATGGTCCTAAAGACTGTCTTGGCTGACGGAACCTGTCAAGGCTCACTCTCTAATGGGCGCCTGAATCAACTGAGGATCTCATCGTTGAAGTCAAGAGACAGTGTGGTCTTCAGGGCAGTTTCAGACTTCAGTTTATGGATTCCTTGTTTGGAATGAGTTTCTTAACCTTACCTCAGTTTCAGAAGTAGCAGACAAAGGGACTCTTAAAGGTATTGACATGTCAAAGCCCACCACATGGACATAAAAAGAGTAACAGAGATGGAAAAGACTTTTCATACAGAAGACATGAAGTTGTTCGTGATGCACCAATGGTGGAGGCTTTCATGGCAAGATGGCCTGCTCTATTTGACTTCCATGAGGTAAGGTTTGCCTCATACACGGTGTTCTGGTGGTATTAGCCTAAAATGGTTAAGGCACAGTTGTTATTTGACAGCCCATTTCTTCAGCATGAGTGATTGCAGCCTTCTTCCAGGTATTAAACCTTTGAAGCTCATTCCTCTGTGCTCATGTTTTCAGATCAACGCTGAGTTTAAGAGAATTGCCACCATCCCCCTCAAACAAAGTTCCTGGCTCAGCTGGATCTCCACTTGGGCAACCTGGTGAAGTTGGTCAACAGAAGAGGAGAGCTTGGACTAATACCGAAAAGAATTGTGGCACAAATGGATAATGTAAGTGATAAAGCCTCAACACTCACTTAATATGATCCTCTTTGGATGAAACTTTATAATTGTGGAAGATTTCAGATGTTTTCCCATGATAAATTCTCTCATTTTGTATTTTTACATCAACTTATTAATTGCCAGTAAACCTATTATTAATTTGTGTGCCTTTACTTTAAAAACATTCATGTAAAGTACACTATTAAAACTTAAATGAAGGACAGGGGCTGAATGAAGATGCTAATTACATACATTTCATTTCAGTGTGAAGATGTTGATGCTGGACGTGAGTGTGTCAAGGAGTGTGTATCTACATGGGTGAAGACCCTGGCATGCTTATCCGGGAGTATGTGGTATGTACTTTTTTTTTTTTTTTTTTTTTTTTTGGACTTTCCACGGTGTGTCATATTACTTGGCATGAAATGACTAACATGGCTTCTTTTTTACAGGGCATGGAAGAACGTGCCATCAATGAGACTGTTGAAGACACCACTGTTGGAATTTATCTTAAAGAGCAAGCTTCAGCAGAAGAACAAGAGTTGTTCTTGCAGGCATCAGGGTGGCGAAGAATTTGGATAATGTAGCGTTTGCTGTGATAATGCTATTTGGACTCATGTATGCATTAAACCTTGCCTACCCTGCTGACCTCCGCTACAACTTTGACATTTTCCAGAAGGTTTTCATGGAACTGGATGGAGCTAAACTCTCTAAAGTTCTTGCTTTCAAAAACCATCTGTTTCATTGAGAAGTCAAAGACTGCACTTCTGCAATTCTTTGCAGTTTTTCATTTTGTGTTCAGTAACGTTATACAGCTTATGTTTTTATTGCTTTCCCCTCATGTGACTGCAATGCAGGATGATTTTTCCTTCTGGTATCATGTTGTAAGAAATTTTTACTGACGATTTTTAGCAATATGTTCTGAGTCAACCTTAATGTCCTGCTTATATGTTTAAAAGGAAGATTAAGATTCATGTAGGTGTTTGGTATTAGTTATGTAACAATGTCATTTAAGGCTCAACTTAGTTGAAATCTTGTACAGGTAAATACTTGTACAGAAGCTGAAACTGTTGTCAGATAATACACAAGTTATATTTGTGTAAATCTGTTTATTCATAAAAGCGTGTTGCTTTTTTCAGGTAGTTTTAATTTAGTTTAAATTTTCAATTGTGTAATTAATACAAATGTTATATGTAAGAGATGACAGGATCATCTATAAGCACTTTCTTTTATTTGCTGCTAAGTTCAGTTTTTGTGAAATATTTCAAATGTTTTAAATTTTTCTTTTAGTTATTTCTGCAGGCTATCTTTAAAAAAATGTGTTAACAATTTTTTTATTGATGTGATTTTGGACTTGTTCATGGCAGCTTGCTGCTTTCACTGCTGTTACACTTTAATAAAGGTGAATTGTTCAGCAGCACTCACGGTCTTTGCCTTTTTGTCAATAACGATCAGTTAATATTTCAATTGAAAAAATAAGTAGGATTTAAAGCCATAATTTGTGTTGCAGGAACATAATTGCAATGTGTTTACATTACACAATATCATTGCGCACTCACTGGCAATCAAAAATAAGTTGGTGTTAAACATTAAAATATATTGACATTATGCAATACATTGATATTATGGTAACAGATTAATATTAGTACATCAAACATGATTTTTTAAAGTAATCTGATGTAAATAAAATACTTTGATTTGACAAGCATTAATTACTTGAGGGAAAGTGGAAAATTAAGTCAGTCATATTGTGTGGGACCGATGTACACAATAAAATCAAGTAAATTGAAAGAACTTTTTTTTTCAGTGCATCTCGACATCATTAGAGAGAACGGGATTTGTGATTTGAAGTGTGATCTATATATGATGTTATTTTTTTTTTGATAATCTGTAATTGTGATATTAGTTGTCAATGTTGTTTTGTTTTATCGATATATATTTATATATTTTTTATTTATTTGGGGGGGGGGGGGCATGATCACAGTAATAATATATTTCGTGCACGTTATTATGAGTTGAATTTCATCGAATGCATCTTTTTTGTGTTTGCTGGACCAACAGAGGATTTTTTTTTTTTTTGGCAGCGTGTCAGACAAAGTCAACAAAACCCAACCTCGAACTCTCAACGACATTTTGTTTGTTTTCCTGTAGTCGCTACATTTGGCGTTTCTTGTGTTTATGCTTATTAGTTATCTTTTGGATCATTTCCTGTTTTCTCTTGTGCCTTGCTTACAATTTTTTTAGTTTCTACTCCACAACAATCCCGTCTCTTCTCTGCTCAATCAGACTACAATGGTAAATGAGGTGTGCAGAAAAAAATCACTGTAAATTTAGGATTTATAAAAACCAGGAAGTCAGAAAATAAGCAGGTAACATCACTGCAGACCCATCACGCCCTGGTCACCACCTGTTCCAACTCCTCCTCCATTGTCTGCACTTGTGCTGTTTCCCTCAGCACTTCCCTAATCACCCTCTGTGTATAAATAGTCCTGTCTTCCCTTGTCTCAGTGTCTTGTGCCTCTCTCTGTGTTTGAGTCACTCTGTGATCTCCCGTGGTTGTTTGGATTTTTTTTTATTGCTTTGTTTTTCTGTATTCTCTATTTTGTGCTGTGTTTACGGCCTCATATATGACTTTTTTGTTTTTGTTGTTAAGTTTGCCTCCATTTGGACCATAATTTTTGCACTCCAGTTTGGGACAAAATGCACATTTACAGAGCAGCTAAAAGTACCAGAAATCGCTTGTCTGTCAGTATTGTTCCACTATAATGTTAGAAAATCATGGGCCTAATTGTCTGTTTTGGATAGGCTGCACTTTGTCCTGGAGGAGTTTACTGGAGGGTAATCATATGTACTAAGTGTTTGACCCTGCATGTGTGTATGTGTGTGTGTGTGTGTGTGTGTGTGTGTGTGTGTGTGTGTGTACTGGTGGGGACCAGCAGCCCTTGTGGGGACCAAAATCCAGGTCCCAATGAGGTTGAAGGCATTTTTCACACTCAAAATGTGGTTTTAGTATCAGGGTTACAATTGGGTTATGGTTAGGTTTTGGGTAAGGGTTAGGGATATGCATTCATTTTTGATGGTTAGGATTAGAGTAAGCGGCTATGGAAAACATTATGTCAATGGGATGTCCCCACGAGGATAGCAAACTAGACGTGTGTGTGTGTGTGTGCACGTCTGGGCACACAAATCGCATATTTGCCTGTAATTGATTCGCTCCACTGAATAGCGTTGTCAGCCAAACCTGTTGTTTGGGGTTCTTTCTTTCCATTTCCACATACACTGTCACTCATCCATACTGACATGCTGACAAATAATTTCTTATAGTTAGTTAGTTGTGTTTTTATAACAAAATGATCTCCTTTTTCTTGCCACAGTATTCAAGCCAGGATGTCAGAAATGCCTTTAAGGCAAAGCTTCAGCTCCAGTGGCTCTGAAAAGGTCACATGTGCAGAGAAGTCTCACAATTTCTGTAACTTTCTGAAAGAGGTTTGATATTTGTGCCTCAATAATCTTTACATACCTATGATTTGTCATTTGGAACAATCTGGGTCTGTTTCAAGAGACTGTCTGTCAGTGCTGGTCATTTATCAGATGAATCATTGTCAATTGTCTGAGTTAAACTTTAATTCCGTTTTCTTGTTTGCACATCATCTTGTTTACTTATCAGGTTCCATTTTTGCCAGAATCACACACATGCTCACACATGCACTGTCTGTTGACTGTGTGACAAAATATTTGTGTTCTTATGAAAGTTGTCCTTATGCATCATCGTCCGCCTCTCCTCTTGCAGTTGACATCTGACCTACTGGTGGCCACAAGCACCACAGCTTGCCTGTCATTTCGATGTTTTTTGCACTTTGTTTGGATTTGGTTTCAGTAAACCTTTTATAGGTCTGTTAATTATCAGTTCACTATTGCTCAAAACTTCCCTTTCACCCAGGATTATTGAGAAACTCATCTGACAGACTGCTGCATTACATAATAATACAAAATAGGTTCATTTTTAATGTGCTTATTGTGCCATGAAAATACTAACTCAACAAATTTAAGTAATGTAACCCCTCTGTCACTGGAAGGAGCATAAACCGAGTTACTTAGAAAAAAGATCATTTTCAAATTCAACATTTCAAACAGCTCAAATATGATCAAGCACACAAACTGTTTTTGTGTTTAGCACACAGTTTGCCTGCACGCTAAAGAGGCTGCAGGAAAACATCAAGCTTGAAAAAGTAGAAATATAAAGGTTGGGCTCCATGTGATGTCCGTGTGATTCGTTTTATATTGTTTGTGCAGGATTTGTTGTTGATGTTGATATTTTGGTGATTTATGTACTATAAAATACAACATATTGAATGATAATTGGTTATTCAAAGACTGTGTGAGAGTACTGGACAGTTTAAACAAGCACAGGCTAAACTGAGTAGGGGCAGCCTGTGTGAGTAGCAGTCATCATTTTCAAATTCAGCCTGATGAAAGCAAGATTTTCCATGCAAGAAAGCACACATGACAGCTCATGTAACATCTCCTATACTGTAGACCTGTGGCTGTTAAAGTAGTTTTTCAGTGCAGTGTTGGACAGTGGGAGGGAAAACTCACAAACATAGGCTTGACGTTCGTAACAACACAGTCAGATGACAATTTGAGAAAACCTGCAGGATGACGTCTGGTGTCATAATAGTTTGAGCACAGCTGAAGTAAAAGCCAAAAAGTGTCACATGTTCAGTAAACACAGAGGGTGCCCAGGGGAAGAAAATTTTAGTACAAATTGAACGTCTCAGAGTATGTTCATGTCATGGTCAGTCAGCTGTGTGAAGGTCCAAGAGCCCAGGCCTTTATCCCAGCATCCCACTGGGGTCTAAAAGGCAAATGAAAAAAACATTTGGTACCACTGTATCTTGGGTATATCAGCTGAGATTAGTAGTCCCTCCCAAATTCAGCTAACTATGCCAAATACAGTATAAATGGGGATGCCAAATAACAAACAAACAGGGATGCACAACTTTTATGAAAATTGCCTTTTTTTGTTCAGTAAATTCAAAGTGAAAATATTAAAGCTCATTTTAAATTCATTGAGAGACTCAGTAAGATGAAATACGAGCTAATCCAGAACAGCTGTCTCAGCAGTTCATAGTCACAGTGGATTTATGACCTGAAACTTTGGCTGGATCTGAATGAAGAACCCAAAGGACTGCACAACAAAGAAGCAAGTATCCTGGAAATATTTCTGCTTTGCCTGCATTTTTTTTTTTTTTTGATAAGAAAAAAATGTTTATTCCCATCTTAAAAGTGGACACATCCCTAAAGAATGCTTTTACTGAGCTTTACTTTCACATTAAATATTGTTTTGAGACTCATCCCAGAGAGTAGCTAATGGTCAGATTTGTTGGCAGGTAACTGAAGCAGGAGATCTCGGACAAACAGCTGTGAAGCTTTTCCATGAGTCACATGCAAGCCTTTTTTTTAAACTGTGTACTCTTTGTTTGGACAAAATACTTGTGTTGACACTGTAAACTTGCGTAGTTCTCCTTTTTTCCCCTCACCCGAATCAATCAGAGAAGTCTGACCCATAAGCAGAATGAAGGGTGCAATCAATCAGATCTTATCAGGGCCCACCCCTGCGCAGGGGTCACTCATGATCTTTTGGGGGAGTGAAGGGGGTAAAGTACAGACTGAGGGGAAAAATATACATGCCTCAAGTAAAATATAGCATGCTATTGGCTGCACTGGACTGTGGTCAAAATCATATTTAAGGGTCTACTTTCTCATCATAACAGTTAGTAAGTGTTGTGATAATTAGTAAACATAAAAACTGCCATTTTCCAAAAGTCTAACTGTGTTTAGATGGGAAGGAGCTCACAGTCTTTATTTTGTTGATCACTCCCCTGCTCCTCCTCCTCCTTCTGCTGCTCTCTTTTAGTGGATTTTGAGTGTTGGGTCCAGTGCAAAGGCCAGTGATAGGATAAACCAAGTCCACCTATTTACGAGTGGTTTAATTATTTACCCAGACACACTCGAGATGGGAACCTTCTACTAACCCTGCTGACAAAAAACTGCTGCAGTATTAGTCCATTCGCTTCAAGTAAAGGAATCAAACACTAGATTTTATTTGTAGTCAGTTTGTAGAAAAATGTATAAAGTAGGAGAGAACAACTCCTGATCAAGTTATATGTTCAACTTAATGCTTTGGAAACTGCTATCCAATATGCATCTGTTGCTTGATGCATAGACACTGTTTCACCACAAATAAGATATGTTGAGGTTCAGCTTGGAGGAAGCAGTGAAGAGTGCCCAGTCATTCTGAAAATTATAACAACTTCCTTTTTTCTTAATTTAAAAATATAATCTCGCTGTCCTACTTCATGTATCCGGATTTCAGATATCCAACAGTGCTAAAAAAAAAAAAAAAAAAATCTATAGGTTGTTGTTCTGTTTGGAAACAAGAAAACACTTGTGTAATACCTATATGATCATTTATATTTTTTATATCTTATCAAGAGAATGACCCCACATAATAGCATATGTCACTGCTTATACACATTAGATAATAAGCCTGATCTGTTTGTTGGAGTGTGTGTCCCAGCGTCATATGGGTAGATGGGTGGGTGGGTTAGTAGGTGTGTGGCTGTTTGTTTCCCTGCCCCAATCTGAGAGAGCAGATTGGCTCTCTGAGAGGAAACTCCTCTTTGCAGACTGAATACTTGCGGTTACAAAATCAGCTAACCTACAAACTCACCTCAACTGGTTCTAAGCTGCCAAGTGTAGGACTTCATTTTTCCACACAGTTCAAGAGTCAGGTGTGTTGATTTAGACCAGAAATGAGTCACCAAAACCAGTTGTGGTGGATCCAAACTGTAAAAGCTGTGGTAGACCTCTGAGTCTTTACAGGACAGTGTTGGAAATGAAAGGTTTCCCGAAATGTTTTTTTAATTTCCACATTTAGTTCTTCCAACATTAAAAGACCCTTATAAGATTATGAACTGAGAGGCTGTTAAAAAGTTTTTAAAAAGTTAAAAAAAAAAAAAAAAAAAAAGTTAAAAAGATTCCACTATCTCTAACATGAGAGCAGGAAGCAACAAAAACTAGGCTATAATAAATTAATAAATAAATGTGTAGAACAGTACATTCTTATTACTACATGCATTGCTTTTTGGTATGTCGTCACGCACATGGTGCCAACCCTTAAGTGTGACGCACAACACTCCGTGGCCACCAGGTCAAAGACCTGTTTGTTTTAAATCTTCACCTTATCACACACTCCGGTTCAGTCTAACTGTCTCGCAGAAGTGACCTCACCGGGCGCAAGCTTCTCAGTATCGGGTCACTAGCCATGATGCAGCGGGCTTTGTTCAGCCGTGGCGCCCTGCTCGCCCAGCAGACATCAGCGGCCCTCGAAGGTCCGCTGGGCGCGAAGAGCGCGCCAGTGCTGCTGCGCCTGGACCGCTCCATGTCCTCCGTCACTATACCGCCGCCGGCATGCATGCTGCGACCACTTGAAGTGCCTCTTCGTTACCTGTTCGGACCGGGACCCTCGAACGTGCCTCCACGCATCTTAGCTGCAGGGTCCAGGCCAATAATTGGTCACCTGCACCCAGAAATGTATGAGGTAAATGCTTTTTGTTTGAGTTAAATTATACTGGAGATTCAAATTATTTTATGGGAATCTGGACTAGCTCTCTAAGTTTGTGACCAGTGGATATTCTTGTTTTCCATCTTTTCTTTGAAAAAGCCTAATTATCATTTTTACTACTAAAACAGCTTTATAAGATTAAATGTTTTGATTTTAAGTTTGTTTTTGGCACACAAATAACTCACACCAAGAATTTCTCTGTATTTTCTTTCATATTAAAATTTAAAAAAAAAAAAACAAAAGACCAAATGTATCCTTAGGACGTGAGCTTGTGCGTAATTACGCACAGTTCACCTGAGCGTCAACAGTGACCATTCTTGACAAATTAAACTTAAAAATTATTTCTAATTTTCACTTCGTGTCACAGATCATGAATGACATCAAGAAAGGAATCCAGTACGCCTTTCAGACAGAGAACAACATGACTATAGCTATGAGCGGCTCCGGGCACGCGGCTATGGAGTGTGCGGTATTCAACACGGTGGAGCCCGGAGAGAGCGTGCTCATAGCCATCAACGGGATCTGGGGAGAGCGCGTTGCAGAAATCGCAGAGAGAATGGGTAAGCATTTACGCACAGGTTTACGCACACTTAATAAATACACTACATTGATACTGATTTTTTAACTGTTAGCCAATATATGTATTTATTCGGTAGCTAACAGCGAATATTTTTTTATCTCTAGGTGCCAATGTACACAGAATGGTAAAAACGCCTGGAAGATATTTCACCAATACGGAAATTGAGCAGGTATTTAAACACATCGTTGAAGGAGAAATGATTACTATGTATATAAAAAAAAAATATCAGCCAAACTAATGGTGAGATTTTTAATTCTTATTTATTGTTCAAGTCTTTTCTTTCTGCCTTAAATTTGATTAATTTTCCTAAAGTGGTTATTTTAAAATGTTATGATTTTGTACAGGCACTAAATATTTTTGCATACCGACACTGTTCTGGATCAGATTTGACCCGTAGCTTTTCAAATGGATGTCAAGTCTATCAGTGTTGGTCAAATAAAGGAAAATTGTGGTTTTAGGGAATCTTGCAATTGTGAAACTGTACTTCCCAAGTGTGTATGTTTTATGTCTGTGTGTACAAAGACACACACAAAAAAAACATGTCTGTGTATTTTTTATGGGCCAGTGGTGACAGAGTTAAAGGTTGACCATGACACTGTCACCAGAATTGTCTGTCCCCACAATATTTGCCCCAGTTCTCACAGAAACATGGACCTGCTTGTCTGTAAAATCCTACAGAAGTCAGAGGGTGAATTTAGACATGGTGCCTTGACACCAGTACAAGATTTGAAATAGGGTGGTTAGCACTGTTGCCCCACAGGAAGAAGGTTCCTGTTTTAAATCCTGGCCGGGGTGGTTGTTGCATGTTCTCCTGGGTATTCCAGGATCCTCCTGCAGTCCAAAGACATCCATGTTCGGTTAACTGGTGACTCTATACTGGCCATGAATGTGAGGTATTTGTTATAATGAATAGTTAACGTGTGACTTTGAGTGGCCAGTAAGACCAGTAAAAACTCTAAACAATGGAAAATATGTTACATTTACACCTGCAAGCACACCACCCATGATATAACTACTCAATCTGAAAAGAAATGTATTAGAATCTATTTATTCTGCTCTAAGTGAGATTAGAACAGAGACCAAGACCAAAATAAGCCTGGAGGGCGTCATAAGATAATAAAGGCACCTGAGCTGCCATTTCAGGGAGTGTGTGAAACACATGTGCAGGTCCCACGCACTCCTGCCACTACTGTGAACAAACAGACTAGTTTGCAATAAGCACATTTCGTGTTCAAAGTGTTAATTAATGTTAAATTAATATTGTTAAATATTCATTATTATGGTATTATATAATATGTTGTCGTTATTAAGATTTTTTTAACCATATAGCAGTGATGAGTGTTGTAATGGTTATACAGAGTTATATAAGAAATCCTAGCATTTCCAGGATGTTCTTACCATAGTCACTTTCAATAAAATATAGTCAAATCATTATGGCTGTTATGTCTTCATGCCTTAGATAAATCGGGGCATGATATTGTGGGATACTAGATGTTTTTTCTGCAAAAAAGGGTGCTAGAAAACCTCTAAACATTAACTAAGGTTTAATCATTTATTTATTAATGTCAGAAAAGCTATCTATACATTCTAAATAGAGCTGTACTTTAACATTTTGTATATTATGAGGGAAAGGATGCCATGGTAGAAACAAATCTGTGAAGGTATGAAATTTGAACAGTATGTAAGGGTTAAGTTGGGTAAATCACTAAGATTCATTTACACCATGCATGCATGATTAAATTTGTCTCGATGTCTCGCCGTAGGCCATAAAAAAGCACAAGCCTGTCCTGTTTTTCCTCGCACACGGGGAGTCCTCTGCTGGTCTCTGTCACCCAGTAGATGGCATTGGAGACATCTGCAGAAAGTGAGCCTCCTACCACATCAGCCTCAAACAGCACATTACAGAATATAGTTTCATATTTCTCACTGCTCGCTGTTACATCTCACACAGACATGACTGCCTCTTCCTAGTCGACACAGTTGCTTCACTCGGTGCGGCACCAATCTTTATGGACAAGCAAAGTAAGGCGGTGATGAAAGATCAACTTCCTCTCCTACCATCAGACGCGCCCGTGTGGGATTTAATCCATCTTTTATTGTGTTTCCAGATATCGATATCCTGTATTCTGGTTCTCAAAAGGCTCTGAATGCACCTCCTGGTACAGCACCTATCTCTTTTAATGACAGAGCATGGTAAGGAGGGAGATAGTGTGGAGTGGTTATGCATACATCCTATCCTAAATTGTTACAAATATTTTTCTTTAAAAACACAAAAAAATGCAAAAAGTAATTCAGGCAATGCTATTGTCTCTGCACAGCCACAAGATGTTTAACAGAAAAACAAAACCAGTCTCCTACCTCTTTGATATGACACATCTGTCCAACTACTGGGGCTGCGATGGCAAACCAGCAAGGGTGTAAGTCCACAACAGAGAACTGATTACAAGCTGATCGTTGGGAGTTCTCCCTTTAAACTTTAGTTTAATGTTGAATGTTGCAGCAAAACTCATAGAATGAGAAAAAAAATACATTTTTCAAAAATATTTTTCAAGAAACTAAATTTTAAATTGTAAAAGTGTCATTGTGTCACGTGTGCTCTTGCTTTTAGATACCACCACACTGGTCCAGTGTCTGGATTCTTCGCCCTGAGAGAGAGTCTGGCCATTCTTGCTGAGAGGGTAAAGGGATATTTCCCAACTTCTTCAGTCACATTTCTGAACAAAAAATCTGTAATTTCTAGATTCTGTTATTCTTTTTATACAACACCGATTTCCAAATCAGTTCCAGACACTCTGCAAAATGCTAATGAAACAGAATGCAACGATTTGCATCTCATAAAGCCATATTTCATTCACAGCAGAACACAGAAAACATATGAAGTGTTTAAACTGACAAAATGCATCATTTTAAGAAAAGAGGGTAATTTTTGAATCTGATGGCAGCAACATGTCTCAACAAAACTGAGACAGGGTCGTGTTTACCACTATGTAGCATCCCTTCTTTTAAAAACAGTCTGTAAGCATCTGGCAGCTGAAGAGACCCAGAGGAACGCTCTCCCATTCTTGTCAGATATCATATTCTAGCTGCTCAACCAACCGTCCTGGTATCTTTTGTTTCTAATTTGTCAAAAGTTGAATCTGTTCATTTGTTTCATGATGTTCCAAATGTTTTTCAGTTAGCGACATGTTCCAAATGTTTTCAGTTAGCGACAAGTCTGGACAGCAACGCTCTGCTACTATGAAGCCATGGGAACATATGTTGCTCTCTAAGATGCTCTTTGTATACCCAATCATGTTACTGATCTGTTACCAATTAATGGACAGTGCCTCAGCTTTTTGAGGTTGTGAGCTGTCTTTTGAAATGATCTTACTGAAAAGTATGTTATAAAGGATTTTTTGTTATGCATCTTATTCATACAGTCAGTATTTCAGTGAGTGAACTGCCTTCTCTTTTATGTTTGTGCTAACTAATGGAGTAAATTATGTGAGGCAAAATGTGCATGTTTCCTTTGGTAGTTATATGGTCTTTTAGACTCCAGGCGTCTGAGTGATCACAGTCAAACAAAATAAATGTTATCATCCTTGTCTGTTTAGTAACCTCTGAGTTGGTATTATTGACAGGAACACTAACAATAATCAATTCCCTACCCTTTTAGGTAATTATTTCTAAACACAATCAATCTTTGTCTCCCTCTAGGGGCTGGAGGAGTCCTGGAAGAAGCACAAGGAGGTAGCAGCCTACCTGTACAGAGGACTGGAGGATCTGGGCCTCAAGCTATTCGTCCCCGAAAGAGTGAGACAGAAATACAAGAAAATACCATTCTGGTGCCATGAAAACATGGATACACAGAGAGAATAAAGGGGATATTTACATGAAACAAAATAACAAAGACAAACAAAACAGCACTGTACAACTTACCTTTATATTTATGTTGCTTTTAAACTCACTGGAGCAGTTTTCCTCCCTTTTGTTGTGACGAAAGCCATTTTTTATATGTGTCCTGCAGGATTTGAGACTTCCCTCCGTCACCACCATTGCTATCCCTGAAGGCTACGACTGGAGGGAGATGCTGACATACATCATGAAACACCACTGCATTGAGATGACAGGAGGACTGGGCCCTTCCATCGGCATGGTGAGTTAATTTTACAGTCATTATTGGTGGCAATTAATTCAGATGTGTAGTTCTCGGTTCAGTTCAGGGTGTTCTAGCCTTTCGGCTTCCTGTCCTGTTGTCCTTTTCTCTTAAATTAACATGCATATCTTGTCTTGAATCAAACTAATCCAGACAAACAAAGACATAATGTTTAAGGATCATTTCCAGGTACTGTGTGACAGGTTTAATTAAAATGGCTTTTTAACAACAGCAAAGTCATCACTTTGGTGTCTGAGCAGCTTTCTGAATCATCCTGCTGAATTGCTGCAGAGTATACTCATGTAATGTGCTTTCCATCTCTCATTCAATTAGGTGATGAGGATTGGATTGATGGGATACAACTGTGAGAAGACTAATGCTGACATGGCACTGCACGCCCTGGCGGATGCTCTGAAAAACTGCAAAAAGAGCAAGGCCTAAGAGCCTATATTCCTAAACCACCGACTATGTACTAATTCATTAGGGAATTTTAAGAAAAGAACATTCAGTGTGTCCGTATGAAGGACAGTTGGAACTGTGCATACATTTTGGGAATGCTTTTTTGACTACAGAGATTTTAGAAAAACACAGGCTTTTCTTGTATAAGTAGGCTAATGATGAAATAAATAAACAGATATTGTTGGGCCCATGGTGAGTGCACTGAAAATGTCAATAAAATGAGCTTTATTTTATCAAACACCTGTTCTGCATGGTATGCTCTGGAGAAGAGGAATGAAAGCTGGACTGGTGTGACAGAGGAGGACGCTAGGGACAGGATGAGGTGGAGGCAAATGATCCGTTGTGGCGACCCCTAAAGGGAGCAGACGAAAGAAGAAAACAGAATACTTCTCTGTGCATACTACATTTCCCAGGATGCCCTGCGTAAATCTACGTCATTCTGCGTCAACACCGCGGTGTGCGTGGAGTGACGTTTCTGTAGTACTGGCTAAGTTTGTCTGTTCCGAAACCGACTGTAGCCTCCTTGATTAATGGCCTGTCCTGTCAATAACACGGGTAGGTTATTTTTATTTTAAATTGAATAAAACAACAACAATATTTTAACAGTTTAATATTAGTAGTATTATTCTCAACCGTCATTAACTCCTGTAAGCACAAGCTAACTGTGCTGATGTTACTTATAAAGGCTCAGGCGTTTTTAAGTGTAGTATTTTTGTTTTTGTGTCATTCGAACTCTCTTTGCACTTTAACCAAGCTAACTTCAAAGTTAGCCTCGTTAACAGTAAACAAACTACCACCGGAAGGACCGAGCTGCTCCTGCGACGGTCCTGTGAGGATAAGTCCTCAGTTTTATCTTTCATATCAACAGCGTTTAGTTTTAAGGTTTCCATTTACATGAGAGGTTGTTGTAAAATGAACACCTTCGTTTGCAGCAACATTACCGCCACCTAGTGCAGGGCTCAAGACTTTTTTCTTAGGTGCACCAGCACAAAAATTAGGTGCACCAAAATTTTTCAACCGCATCGCTTAACCCCACAGTTTTACATGTTCACTTAAAAAAATTCTGTTTGTAAATGATTAACTAACAATCTTGTCAACACAAAGTTCTTTATTTGGAGCACAGTTCTATAAGATAAGATAAGTTACCGAAAAAGTGCTTATGCTTAAAGTTCTGTGGCAATATTGTAGGCAGTGTCAAACGTAATCATCATCTCGGCCTCCTCTGATGGCCTGTTTGCTGCTACCTGCTGCTAAAAGGCATTGGGGAGAGGGGACACTTGGGCAGTGCATTTATCGCAGCATATAATGTGTTTTCTGGATATTCTGTGCGTTTAAGCGTTTCAATCTGAAATGTATTGGCAGGATTGCCGGCCATGGTCTTTCCAAACTCATGAAAGTAAATGCAGTGCATCATGTTGTCAGCTTTACTGTATCTTAGCCAGGGAAACTGATCAAACCACTCTCTTTGAAATACACTACATATACACTTATATATAATTTGAGAAGTTGATGGCTCCGTGTCAGAGCACTGGCTGTGAATTTCAGACGGATCAGGCCTTAACTTAATAAAAAAAGTTATCATTCATTCTTTTCATCTTTTCTCATTACCCACAGCTACATTCACAGCCCAGGCTACTTACTAGGGCTGGGTATCGTCAATGATTTCTATAATCAATACGATTCGATTCAATTTTGACTCTGACTGGTTTAGACCATGATGTGGGCATAATGTGTGTCTGACCACACAGAGACTTTCACAGTTGTGGAGACTTTTTTTTTTTCTTTTTTTTATTCAAACGGCTGGTTCGACCTAGGATTTTTTTTTAGTTGCACCATTGAGAAATTAGGTCGCATGTGCAACCAAATTGGTCACACTCTAGAGCCCTGAGCATCCAAAATTGCTTCAGTTATCTCTCTCTTTTTCTTCCTGTGGGACACCACTTCTGCCTTCTGGCCCTCCATCATTAAACCAAATGAGCCGGTCACGCAGGGCTTTGGTTTGACCAGCGATGTAGCATATTCAGAGAAGATTCATCATGGACTTTCAAAGTCTTGTCACAGGACAGTGCAACTGTAGTGTAGGATGCAGTGTGATTTTTTTTATTATTATTATTATTATTGTTATTTTTTTTTTTTTTTTTTTTTTTTTTGAAGGCTCGTTCCTCCTGGATGGGAATATACAAATGTGTTTTAAAAGCTAATAAGGCTCCCTGTCTGCATTAGTGCCCTTTGATTCTCTATGACAACAGCAAAGCTTTGGACATAGAGGTGATGTTTTTTTGTTTTTTTTAACTAAAATTTCAGCTTCAAGAACCAGCTCCTACAGATAAGATTCAGTAGCAGAAATCCCACAAGAAACTACTAAGGAACAGTGAGGCATAAAACAAGAGCAGCTCCCAAATGTGGGTCACAGTTTTCCCGCTCGACCTGGATACCTCACTGTGACCTGACCTGCAGGTCTGGAGGCAAGCACTTTCACAGGAGTGGCTGAACGAGGCCAAAGAGAATTACTCAGCAGAGCTGATTTTTAGTGCGCTGAGATGCAGCAGTGCAGCAAAGATCTATAACTTTGAGGTCCTGCACACAGCTGAACGGTAAATATTTTGCAGTTTAGATCAGAGTGCTGACCATGTGTGCACAATAAAGCATGCACTGATTAATGCATGTGGAGTTCTTTGCACTAATGTGTGACTAAATGAATACAGCACATTCGAATCAAGATCTGTATTCAGTGCATCATTACGGCCCTATTGTTGATTACTATTGATTACATTGTTGATTACTACCCAGACACTGGGTTTATTTTTTCAGTCATTATCTTACTGTAAGATGAATCCCTGACCAACTAGGCACATACCAAAGGGCACTGCAGAATGCTGTGGTAGCCATTTGGGTTCAGGGTGCCTCTCACTCTGTACAAGTCACCGACCCTGGATCCAGCAAAACAGCCCCAGACCATCACACTTCTTCCTCCATGTTTGACAGTTGATGCCACACACTGTGGAACCATCCTTTTCCCTACTCGAAGCCATACAAAGATCCTGCGTGATGAAGCAAAGGTTCCAAATTTTGATTCATCAGTCCATAATATCTTCTTCCAGTCTTCAGTACTCCAATAGCGGTGTTTCATGGCCCAGGCAAGCCTCTTTGTCTTATTCTGACATCTTAGCAATGGCTTTCTTGCTGCAACTCGTTCTCTCAAACCTGCAGTTCAAATTCTTCTCTTCACATTTGAAACTGAGACTTTACTATGACCAGTATGAAGCTGTAGCCTATAGCACAAGGCAAAAGAGTCCATCCGGGAAAGAAGGATTAGCCCTTGGCAAAAGTATTTTAATTTCACTGAGACTTTTTGAGCAATTAAGAAAATGTTTAAACAGAGGGAGACTGAGGACTTCAATACACAGGCAGGATAATGAGAGGATGGAACAGGTGGGAACACAGCGGGGGACTAATCTGCATGTTTTAAATGGTGCCGTTGAAGTCCACCAAGTGAACAGGTGACTTAAAAAAAACCACAGAGCTGGTAAAACATAAGATCAACTGTGAAACTATATAAGGGACTGGTAGATTTTAGAAACCAGAGAGACAAATGGAGAAGAACCAAAAGGTGTTTTAGTTGGAACACTGAGAGCAGCTAAACTGGTTCTTCAGTTCACTTAACAGAGTCTGTAGCATGGGTGTGAAGAAGTATTTAATTGTATTGTTTAGGAGGAGCACTAACTCTAGCTGTGTTTTCAAATTGACGTTGCTTTAAAATAACACGTTAAACGCCTGTTGCGTTGCCTTATTTTTCTCGCACCTCTAAGGGAGGACCTAAGACACCAAGCAAGAATAATAAGAGAGGGCTTGTAGGTAAATAAAGTGACTTCGTTCAGAGACTCGTTTAACTTGTTAATCACATTAATTCCTCAGAATGGGCACTGCCTACCCCAGCCACCACTTCCAGCAGTTAACAAGTCTTGCCTCTAATGGAAAAATAGTGAATTCCTCTTGATGTCTTTACTGTTTCGCTCTCGTAGCGTGCAGCCTTAGTTGACTTTCTTCCACACTCAGCCCTTTCCCTATGATGATACACCTCAGCTGCACTTTTAGAAGAAGATGACCTTCAAGGCTTTCGGTCCACAAAACCAGTAGGATGTCTTTTAGCTTGTTGAAAGGACATATTTTATCCAATTCCATGACCTTTTCTTCTTTTTCTTTTTTCTCCACTAAATCCTACTGAGTAGTTTGGGTACTTAAACCTGACCAGACTCACACTGCAAACTTAAAGGAAAAATGGAACTTCTGGCAGAAAGCCCCTCTATGCTTTGGCTCAGGAATTGACCAGGTCATCTCCACATTGAAGTGTCCCTGTGTGAGTGATTGATGTGAATGGCTCATATTGTAAGGTGCTTCAAGGTTTTAGTGAGATTGGAAATTTCCATTTACCATCTTGTTTGACTTGCCTCTGCTTTATCCAGAATGCTAATGAAAGTGACCAGATTATGTACTCATATTATGTTATTCATAAATGCAGCTTCACTTATTTCCAAATCATCAAAACCTTTTTTGCAGTTTATTTTACTTGATTGAGAGGTAGTGTTTTAAAATGAATATTTATATTATTGGATCACATCACATTGCTCAAACTGAAATAGCCAGTAATGGTGAAGTTTATCTTGTATGAGGCTTTTGATGTGGTAATGTGGTACTGGAAAGTATCTTTAGTTTAAAGAAAAAAAACTTTTTTTCCACCAGGAATATTGCTTTCAGATAATTAACAGCACTGTGGATGCTACCTTACTGCCACGCTTTCATTCCCTATTGTGTAATTTCAATAGAACATGCATGTTTCTGCATAATAATTGTTGCTTAGCTCGTTTCAGGAGCCAAAAGGTTGTTTTGTAAGTCATGATCCTCCAGCAGTATTGTGTTCTGCGTGGATTCTTCCACTGGTTCCACCTGGGTGTAAATACCCTAAGGCATCGGAAGATGGTGGTAAACTTTAATTCTCAAACCTCAAATAAAGAGGGGTATAACCGCTAAAAACAACATGGCTGAACATCACAACGAAAATGGAAAACGATGAGTTTATGGAAAAAGCAGCTTTGCTGTAAAGCCAGAGACTTGTAGTGCGCTCGAGTCACCATGAAGAGTTCCACTATGCAGCAGACATTCCCCTTCACAAACTGGCACATTTGTACTCCAATCATTTGAATTAAAATCATCATTTTATTATTACAGTTTAAAAAGCTGTGACATTGTAAAGAGTGGGAAAATAAGGGTTACAGTTAATAAAATAATAACAGATGTCTCCTCCTGAGGGAAAATCTCCACAGCTTGTTTGGGCCATGTCACATTTGTGCGGTGACTACAATAATTTTGCTTACAGTGCATCCAGAAAGTATTTACAGCACTTCACTTATTCCACATTTTATCATGTTGCAGCCCTTTTCCAACATGGATTAAATCCAGTTTTCAAAATTCTACCAGAAAAAAAAGTGAAAAAAAAAAATTGCTTCAGCCCCTTTGCCAGCAATTACAGCCTCAAGTCTCTGAGTTTGATGCTACAAGCTTGGCACACCTACTTTTGGGGAGTTTCTCCAATTATTCTTTGCAAAACCTCTCAGGCTCTCTCTCTCCCTCTCTCCCTCTCTCTCTCCATATGTGTAGATATATCTACACATACAAATTGTTAATAGATTTGCAACAATTTAAAGCAAACTTTCTTCATTTTGTCATTATATGATATTGTTTGTAGAACCTTAAGGTAAAAAATGAACTTTATACATTTTGAAATAAGGCTATAAACTGAAAAAATGTTGTGTAATGCTTTTAGAAAAATGAAGTAATGTGAATATTTCTCCAGTGTACAGGATGTCTTTTTTGGGGGGGGGTGTTGTTGTTGTTTTTTTACCCAGTCATGTTTGTTGGCGGTTTGCTTGGAGACTGTGCATGCCATGTACATCATCCTTCCTAAAACTGATTAAGAGTGATTTGTGGATATTATCAGTCTCAGTAAATCTTAATTTTTTTTTAATGCCTTGTTCCACTGCACTGAATGACGTGACAAATTTAGCTCATCTTTTGTTTGCTTGGGAACATTTCTCTCTGGTAAAGTCTGCCTGTCCAAGTATCTGGCTCTGTATTATAACCATTTCTCTAAATATGACATATTTTCCTGTGATTTAGCCTCAGACTTCTTTTTCTGGCTACAAAATCTCCATATTTGTTGAAACTGGCCAAAAAGCTCATTCTTTTAAAGCCATTTTGGATGGAAGCCACTGTTTGGTATGTAGTGTTGTGTTTTCCCTCTTCTGGTTCCCTAAAAATAGATGTATGCAAGTTTGAACATTCCTGTCGGAGTTTTTTTCCCTGGTCTTTGAGTCTGCACGTAGTTAAACAAAGAGCGTGGGTTATCTTACTTAACAAAAGTGTGTGCAGTTTGCTTTTATCTCTGTCCATCTGATAAACAAAAATGTGTTCTGTGCTTGACTTTCTGCCTTTTTTTTAAGTAATAAGAAAAAATCCCAGTGGAAGTTGAAAAAATTGAAAAATCCTAATGTTTTTGGTTAAAGAGAGCTTCTGTTATTAAACATGGTCATGCCATGACAATAAAGACATTTTTCTTTTAACTGAAGATGGTTTAGATTTTAAGTCTATCCGCCCAAGGAGCAAATCAAACAAATCCAGTTTGAATCCTTCAGAAAATTATTCTGTTACATGATTACATGATGAAGCTTCTTTTTTCTTTTCCTTTCTTTTTTAGTAGTGCTGCGTAATTAGTTTGTTTGTGTCTTGTGCTTCATCTTTTTAACCATCAGTGGAGCTGAACCCCACCCTCCTCCCTCTGGAATGGCTTCTGGGTACCTGGGAGTGTGATGAACCAGGAGAGGGCTCCTTCCCCACCATAAAACCTTTCCGTTACACAGAGACGCTGCATTTCAGTCATGTAGGACAACCAGTCATCAACTTCATGTAGGTTATATGAAGAAGTGACAATTCAAGTACTTTATAGATTGGATCATTCAGTCAATATAACTGCAAGGTCACTGACGTGTTCTGCACGTCAGAATATCTTACGAGTGAACTGTGTGACTTTGAGTTCAGTGTTTCAAGAGAACAGAATTGCATACAACTTAAACATAATTTATGCTTAAGTTCAAGAGAACTTAAGCATAAATTATGCTTAAGTTTAACACGCTGGAAAATGTCTTTTGTGTACATGTTAAGTTTGTGTGTATTTCATTTAAATTCAACTGGAATAAAATTAATAACATCTGCCGAAAATGAGAGCTCGTCACCGGACATCACATGATCTCCCACTGATGTCGTGTTTTACAGGTTCAATGCATTTCATGCCGAGTCTAAGAAGCCAATGCACAGAGAATGTGGGTTTGTTCGAATGCAGCCGGGGACTAACAGAGTGGCCTTCATCATTGCACAGAACTCAGGTGAAATTCACGTCATTGTATTCACCAATTTTTTTTTAATCAGATTGGACTCAGTTGTAAAGGTCATGTGATTTGATGAGTCCAGATGTACCTTTTGTAAATGTGCATCAGCCTCGCTAATCATCACCAGTACCCACCCCACAACCCTGTAGCCCCTACAGTCTGATGGCATGTTGTCATCATGGGATTTTGAAACTGATACCATTGGTGTGTCCACCAGGAGGCTGAGCGGTAACACTGGTCTCAGCACTGGTGGCCACCAGTATTTTTAAATGAAGATGAACTGACAAAATGTTTAAAAATGTTATTACAGTGCTGGTAATTTTCTTTTTTGCTCTGGATAAATCCTGCTTAGGGGACCAAAAGTGTCTTTCAGTGCAAAAAACAACACAATAATGTCTGGATTGTGTTGGCTGGCTTTTCCTGGTATTCAGACTTACAGGGACAGGGCTGAGTAAATGTTGTTGAGAACATCTGTGTTTTCCTGCTATGGCATTCAATAACCACAGGAAAGCAAACGATTTCTAACAATATTTTTTTTAAATCTTATTGCAGTGATAAAAAGCTTTTATTAGATCACATTTGTGGCAAATTAATTATTTTTTTCCAGTGATTTACCCTCCTTTCAATACCCACACGATATTCTTGTGTCGTCTGGTGCAGGTCTGGTGGAAATCGAGGAGGGAGAGCTGACAGGGCAGCAGCTGAGCCTGCAGTCCCAGCAACTAGCCCGAACCTCTTTTGCAAAGGAGCCTTACGTAAAGCAGGTAAAGCTAATCCCAAGTCTGCAAGATGCACTCACTGAGCTGCAGAAATAAGAAGATTAAATATGACACTTGGCCATCAAACCTCTTGTGATCAATAAAATGACTCCTGCTCGCCTTGCTTGCCTTTTCCTCTTCATTTAGATTTGCAGAGTGTTTCAGCTCCGGCCCGACGGGAAGCTGGAGCAGACAGTTTCTATGGCAACAGACAACCAGCCCCTGATGCAGCACTTGCGCATCACCTACCGTCGATCGTCTTGAGCGAGCAGGCGGGCTTCTCATGCACTGAAATAAGTTTCCAGATATATAAATATATCTGGAAACACTCGATCAATAATTCCAGCTGTGTAAGGGAAACATAAACAAATCTACAGAGATATACCTCTATACTGTTATGTGGTAAACAGGCTGTGGCATAAATAACCTGTTGAACTGAAATAATCAAACTTAATCTTAAGCACTAGTTAAACATCACAGACAATATCAGGGTGTTCATGGTGTATATTTAATCTGTAAAGCTATTTCAATGTGAAGATAATAAAAGCACTATATGTGACTGTCACTGCACTATCATAAAATTGTAAGCTAAAGCAGCTGGAGGCATTGCACTGTCCACTGAAGCCTGAAGCCCACTGAATGTGGGCTTCAGCTGTGGGAAACATTCTTTTATACCTTTTCTGAGTGGCACTATGTGAAAAAAAGACTTAATCTTAAGCTAGTTACATCCCCACCAGTGTATGAATGTGAGCGTGAATGAATAATGGCATTGTAAAGCGCTATATAAATCCAATGCATTATTATTATTACTGTTTTCACGTGTGTGCTCACAGACATCCATGTCTGCGAGGGGGCAGCTTCACTGTTCGTGTGCTGGATAAATTAAATTACTCATTTTGTCTTTGCTTGTTTGAGTCTATTAATGTGTTTCTGTCCTGATGGATGATACAAATCGGATTAGCCTGTGTTAATGCACCGCAACACACAAGATCGGCATCGGCACTGGAAACACGAGAAGACACCGCAGGCTGACACATGACGGTTACAGCCATGGTTTTTAAATAGAAAGAGCCATATGATGCAAACACAGAGCTGGGATTGTGGAGCACCTTGAGGAACAGTTAAAGCTCTGATGTCTTTAGTTGCATGATATTATAAGCCCTCGTGTAAACTTCTGTTGCTCTGTTTTCTTACCTTTGTAAGAAGAGTGACAAATTGGGTAAAGGAAGCAACTAATTCCCTGCAACAAAGAGGTCCTGTTAACACCATTTCCACCAGTTGTCTGCCTCGGGTTTTCAAAGTTATCTAAGCCGCTTCTTTTTAACCAAATCCAACTCTTCCTCAGTGACCCAGGCAGCAATAAACACCCTCACCTCTTCACCCTACAGGGCCATTCTTTACCTCTAATTCCTCACAGCAAGAGTAAGGATGCGCCTGTAATAACAAAAGCATCACAAAAGTCCCGTATGTGAAGTTTCAAGTTTATTATAGGTTTCATAAAAACTCTTAGACACACACATTTATAAGTTCACACTTAAAGTGACACCCATCACACACAATCATCCTAAAAAGCCGCTGTAGTGGCATCCTCATACTGCAGTGCCTTGAAATGCAAGTCATTAAATAAAAAAATAAAATCATAAATAGACTATTTACAGATCTAAAAGGAAATCAATGTCCACAAAAATATGCACATTCAGTATATATATATATATTCATATATTACCATTCCTTGAGTTCTTTGGCCAAAAATAAGCGCAATGAGATCCAACGTTTCTCTTCGTTATTTTTAAAAGGATCATATTTGTAAAGAGACTCTCTTTGTGCTTTGGTGAAGTACAATAGAGTTACTCCATGAAGTGTAAACAGTTGAATCCACCTGACATTACTCTTGAGGCGTGAACTCACTTTTTGAGACTCGAACCTCACAACAGGACCCAGCCAGCTGAGCGTCAGTTTCATCACAAACACAGTTTTCGCCTCTTTAAGTGTGAATATTCTGAGAAACACCACATTAAAACATCTGAGTGTTTGTCTCTGGAGTATGAACAGCCTCACGTAACAACACTGGAGAAGCCTTGCTTACTACACCGGTTAAAGCAGTGAGAAAATACATCGAGGCGGAGCGATATGCTCTTAAATGTCACAGTGACTACTCTTTGGATGAAGGGTAACCACTTCACGGGCTCGGCCGACATTGAGAGAACACAAACATTTGCTGGTCAAACATTTGCTGAATGCCATACACCGCAGCAGACTGAAATCTGCCGGCAGGCTCAATCCCCATCAATCACAGCGACCCTCTCCACTCCAGCTTTTTATTGACAAGTCTGAGATTTTAATCCCACGCAAGACACCCCCACCCTCCCACCTCCCACTCTGTGTTCGTTCACGGCTCCTTCATGATGTAGACGTACATGGTGGTGAGGAAGTACTTGAGGGACTCAAAGGCGGAGGACAGCCAGTTTTCTTCAGGGGAAAGATCCTTCTTTACCACACATTTTGTGATCTCCACCTTAAAAAAGAAATAAAAGGGACATTAAAAAAAACCCACAAACAAACTTGTTAAACTTCTTTAAGTATAAATATTAAAAAGGAAACTTTGAGCTTCCACTTATTTTCCGATATATAAAATTTCACACATACACTTTAAGAATGCACTGGACACTCATATTGAACAGGTGTTTGTGCAAGTTATTCCTATGAGCCAAAAAGCATCAGATGCTTTGCACACTATTTCAGATGAGGGTTTTTTTCTACTCTTAAATCTGTATGATGTCACTGATAGCAGATTTTCTCATCAGCTCTGGCTAGACGCAATTGGGAACAGCCAATCATAAGTCAGGAAGAAAATTAGACAGCAGATTAACTGAGGAGCTACTACGAGGACTGATCTAAGGTCAATAAGGATTATTTTGAAATGTTAATCATGCAAAGCTGCCCAAGGAGCTGGAAAAGAGCAGAATAGATGCATTTTAGTGAAGAATACAGTTGCAATGAACTGAGTTTTTAGCACTTTAAAAAAAAAAAAAAAAAAAAAAAAATCACACTTAATGTGGGATTAAATTGCAGTTATTGGAATTACAAATAACAAAATAAACTGTTTAAACATTCACTGAAAACTGTAACAAATTTGATGAAATGTTATATTTTATTTTCCTTAATTTTATGTGAGGATGTCAGTATTTTAATTCTAGTCTATAGATGTCACTAGTATTACAGGGGGGTTTTTGGAGGGGGGGGGGGTTCTACCTGAATTTGTGAGACTGAAAGAAAAACGTTTTTAAATGTTACTGAGAAATTCAAATGACTTGAATGTCGTAAGGCAATTTCACTAGTGGCATTTATTATTGCAATCTGTTGTCTCTTTTGTCAGTCCACTAAAAGTAAAAATACTGTCTGACTGGGAAGATGCACAGAGACACACACACACACACATTAAAGTCAAATAAAACTGAGTTTGAATATTATTTAAATCAAGCATAAGAATACTCCACTTTACAGGAGAAATTTTTCATCATCAACCAGCAGGAAGCCAGAGTAAGCAAATAACATCCCTGTAGCTCAGACTGCTGAAAGACGACTGAAAGCTGACTGAGCTTCATGCACAATCAGCATGCATGTACAAAGCAGTGCATCAACCCCCCCTCCCAAAAAAAACAAGCAAATGCAAATCGTTGTCTTATCTCAAATGTCAACTTTTTATGCATGTCATGTTTGCCCAAAACTTTGCTGCAGCAACATGCAGAAGTAATGATACAAGGCATATGACACAAGACAGTATACCCTTTTCCAAAAGTATATTTTTACATATCAAAAGAATATATTTTTTTAAAATGATCTGGTCCTCAAAATAAGTTGTGGCAGTTTGTTGTCAAAACCTTTGCACACATTTGAAACAACTGTTATTCTTCCCAGGAGTGGCCGTTCCAGCAAATTCATTGCAAGGTCAGACAGTACAAAGCTCACAGAAACTGTAAAAAACCCAAAATATACACCTCAGACTCCAAAGGCCTCAGTTAGCATTTTGAATGTTAAAGTTCATGACACTAAAATGAGAAAAACACTGAGCGAGTTTGGAAAAATTGGCAGGAGAAATCCTCATCTCTCTAAAAAAGAACATGGCAACACAGCTTATGTCTGCAAAGTTTCATGTGAAAAAACCACAAGAGCTTTGGAACAAAGGCCAAAGTGGAGATGTTTGGACTTTATGCACAGCACAACGTTTAGAGGAAAACCAAACAGCATAAACACCTCATAGAAACTGCTAAGCACGGAGGTGGAAGGCTGATGATTTGGGCTTGTTTTCTAATCACAGGACCTGGGCACCTTGGAGTCACTTAGTTGACTATGAACTCTGTATATCAAACAAGACTGTGAGGGCATCAGTCTGACAGATAAAGCTTGGACCAATGTGGGTCATGCTACAGGCACAGCACCCAAGACATACCAGATTTACTGAAAAAGATAATAAGCAAGATGTTGCAATGACACAAAGTCCAGACCTCAACCTTTAAGAGAGCTGTGTATAAATGAATGCCAGCAAATATCAATAAACTGATGCACCGCTGTTTAAAACAGTAGGTCAAATTTTCTCCACAACGATGTGAGAGGTATGTAAAACACAACTGGAGACAGTGTGCACTCTCTTCTTCTTTTGACCGTCATTTGTAATATTTAATCTTGAGCGGTTCCCTGAAGTGAAAACTGGGCTTGCGTCATGGCCTTAATTACTGAAGATTGTCATTAGAGAGGCAGAAACTTACCCATCCTCCCCGTCTCTTCAGCCAGGGAACCAGGAATTTGCGGACAAACTGTCCCAGACTGTCCACTAAGATGTGCACTGTGGCCGGATGGCCTTGTCTGACACAGTCCACTGCCAGGGCTCCAGCTACGGCGTACATGGACACCACCTTACCCCATGTTATGCCTACAGGAAAAAACAGACACCAGTGGATTATGTTTAATTATTCTATATCTGTGTATCAGTGCTTCCACAGTTCAAGCTGATCTGGATTTTGTTTAGCTGCAGCCACCGAAAATCAAACTGCCATCTTTACCTCACTATAAACATTCCCTCCCACACAAAGCAACGCCCGTCTCTTTCCTTCTTTCCAGCTACATATTCTGTGACCTGACAGGAAGCATGCAGGGCAGTTGGTGCACCTTGTAAATATGAAAGTCAACAAACTGGTGTTAATGCTATCAATAAGGCCACGCCAGGCTGTAAAATAAACAGGTTTAGACTGCACTGCCACTGACGCAGTTTCAGATACGGGAAGGTCAACAGGTTCAAAACTGAAATGTGAATGCAGCAGAAGTAGCGGAGCTGAAAAAGGCCAAGTATTTGTCCCGTTTTTACTTTAATTTAGTTCCAAGAGGCGCAGACCTCAAAACAGTCCAATATGATAAATGAGGGCATCCGGCCACTCCAGGCAAAGTTTCCAGCGCAAAGAGGGATTGTTATAACGAACGTCAGTGATGCAGTGCAGGGCTTAATGGCATTGGCCCCCTTTAGCCCTGCTTGCATTGTCATGGTTGCTCCTGAGAGCTGAGCCACAGCTTCTGAGTGTGGCTATTAAAGGATAGAGCTCTGGGTGAGCTTAAATGAGATAACTGTCCGTGGAAGCTGTCAGAGCACGTCATGTCTCCCTCCCTACTGAGAAGCGGGCCAAGAATAGAGACAAGATTGTCGGGGATAAAGCTGGAAGAGAGGAGGGCGGAAAGAGAAAGAACAGAAGTGGGAGGCAGGTGAAGATGGATGGAGGAGAGATGAGCCGTGTTGATTTTACTGAAGGCGACTGCTTCCAAAGGAAGATATGTGGATATGATCCACACATGCCATAAAAATGTCATTCCTTTCTGTCCACCACAAAGTAATGACTAACTAAAAGCTTAAAGGGTGGTTTTAAAACAATCTCAAGACTGCAGGAAAAACACACATGCCTTCTTTTTTTAAAATATATTTATAGTCAAGTTTCAACCCGTCCCAGAGGGCTGGGGCTGCCTGGGTTCACCAGTTTGTTGTTCTTGAGGAGGAATCCCACGCCGTTTCTAAAAATGACACCCTCGTGACGTCAAAAAGAGCAGACATTTATCCAGAACACAAGCATGAAAATGTCATTAACCAAGTCTGTGTTTGATCTTTCCTGGTCCCGCGCCAAAGTTTTACCAGACTCTCTAATCTATCCCCGAGGTGCGTACAGAGGACATAAAGTCACTCTTTATTTGGATCCTTCAAAATGTCATTCCTTCTTTGGACAGTTTACAAAACACATCTGTTGTCAAGACAACTTTAAAAAAAAAAAAGGCACAAGACCGAGACCAGCATGATCGACTTCAACCAAATACACTCATCTAGAATTTAACCAACAGGCTTTTTGAGACATTTGTTCTGCAATGTTGTTCTCACTTAATTAGCACAAATCACTCCAAGCCAGGAATAACAGGAAGAACCACTTAGGCTGTTTATCCAGAGGTAACAACCGTGAATCAAGTAAGAAATTCCACATTCAAGCCAGAGCCAGCTGCTGTTGTCCTAACCCATCTCTCCTTGGTTTTAATCTAATGAACCACAGGAACAGCTAACCATATATTTTTATTAAAGAAACGAGTACATCAGAAAGTGACAGCTGAGGCAGAGCAGTTTGGTAACAACCTCAGCAATGCGGAGATGGCTTGGACACATGCAGAGGAAGGATAGTGGACATACTGGGCAAAGGGTGTTGAACACGGAGCTGCCAGGCAGAAGGAAAAGGGCAAGACCGCAGAGAAGTTTCATGGATGCCACAATGTGATTTATATGACTTAAAATGGAAGAGGATTGGTGAGACAGAGGTAGGTATAGGGTGAGATGGAGGAGATGACCGGCTGTGGAGACTCCTAGGAAGAGCAAGAAGAAGAATACGAAGAAGAAGAACTGCACGAGGAAGAATGTGTTGCTAAGCTACATCAGCATAGATTGAGACAGGATGACATTTAGCAGAGGAAGCAGAGGATGTTTATCTGTTGCCAGCTCATTAACTTCGAGTCATCTTTGGTAGTTATTTCAAAGTTCACTTTTTTTTAAAAATAAATAACTCTAGATCTTAGCAAAAAAGGAGGGAGTAAATAAAAAGTAAAATACAAAAAAAACAAAATTATTTTCACCTATTGGCCAACTTATTTTAAAAATTATGGCAGTTCTGGGATGATACCTGCAAATTTTTACATAAGGGTATTAAAGTAAGGCTGTGTCTATATTAGACTGGATGTAATAATAATAACAACAACAACAACAACCAGATGAATTATTTGCCAAAAACAACACCTGAACTATGTGAGGACACAATTACAAGAAGATTTACTTCGAATTTAAAAATCACACCACCAAAGAGTACAGCTGGAGCTCGTGATTTCCTTTGTGCACAACAGCAGTTGCTTCTGTATTTGTGCAAAATTTAAGAACAAAAATTGAGAAAATGCAGAAAAAATTCAGCATCTGAATAATGTCACATATCTTATAAGTAGCTAGATCATTCTTCTTTCAGCTTTAGCCTTATTTGGAAGAGATCACCACAGATCATCACTCGATAATTATCCTGAAGCAACCCACCCAGGGATTTGTGTCTCCTAGATTTTGAACCGCCTTCCTTAGCACACTATGGAGTTACCAACTAGCTTTCTTAGACTCTATAAGTGAACCTTGTACTGCCATCCGTCCTTCATTCTATTTTCTTAAATGCCCATCCAACCAGACTCGAGCCTGTCCCAGCTGACAGCGGGCGAGAAGCAAGCTACCCCTAACATAACACACACCTTTTAGGGTTACAGAAAGAAACCAGAAGCAACATGGAGGAAAACTTAAAGATAACCTAAGAATATGTAACCTCAGAAAGGTCAAAACTCAGAAAAGCCAAAAACCAACTAGAAAGCCCAAAACTTTTTCTTAGGCAGCACCGTTATCCCCTGCCACCCTGCATTAATTTTACTTCCTGTGCATCTTTCTGTGAGGCCCAAGATGGGACCTGCTGGCTTTACGCTACATTAAACCATCCATCCATTTTCTACCGCTTATCCAGTTCAGGTTACATCCTGTGCAGGTCGCCAATCTGTCACAGGACGACTCTATTAATTCAATATGAAAAGTAACAAATTAACATTAAAGAAAAATGTTTGAGCCCTCTTAGCAAGACACGACAATGCTGCCAAAGAAGCCCTTTTATGTTCAGCATCCACATCCCAAACTTGGGCTCAATTTAGTAAACTAATGTCTAAACTTAGAAACTTGGATGTAGGACTAATTATGTGTTTCAGATGGAGTCTCACTCCACCTACATCTGATTCGCACCCACTCGCTCTGAGCCTGAGCCTGGTGAAAGCTGCAGAGGTCCACAGTCAGTGCCTCCATAAGCAATCAGGAGTGAAGGTCACTTCCTGCGCTGTTTTAATTTCTACTGCGATGCATCATCAACACTCTGAGCTTCATAACAGCCTTGTACCTGCTGAGAAAATCTCTGTTGCTACGCCGATGAAGGCATCCGAAACCATGTTCTCCATGGCAACAGAAATGTTGAGTTGCCGCGCCACGTTCCTGTACAAACTGGGCTGTATACACTCCAGCTCATCGCCTAGGTAACAGAGGGAGAGCAGAAACAGAAGAAAAAAAAAAAAGAAAAGGAGAAAAGTCTGTTAGGAAGTGAATCTGAGCAAAGGAGATTTAAAAACAGGTGAAAGTGTAGCACGTCACACATTTTAACCTGCTTGAATATCAAATTCAAACATTTCCCGTGGCAGGAGGTCACTCAGATACCCGAGTGCTGAGAAAAGATAGATGTGAAGAGGAGGGCTGGACCGCTGCTGCCTGGTTTTGGTTCAAGCTGTTCTCACACATGCAGATATAATCCTCGACTCATCGTTTGGTCTGAGCTCATCAGAGCTTCAAATGCTCAGTACAGGCTGTATAGACATGTGGAGTATAAGCCTAAAGTGTTGCTTTAATATAATGCAAATGTAGCAAACACTCCAGTATAGAGACATAGGATCATAATGTAGGTGATCAGCAAATTCAGTCTCTGATCATTTACAATTTTCTGGTTTCTTTACCCTTCTCTGAAAGCAGGTGGAAATTCATTACAACCGTTGCTACTTTCTGACATTTTATGGGCCAAACAAATAATCAATCAGATGAGCAGCTAATCGGCAGATCACGAAAATGGACTGCATGTTAGACTGCAAATGCGTGAAATGTAATGTCAATAATTGCTGAGATGCTCAAATTTAAACAATGACTTAAACACAACATTTCCTTTTATTTTAAGTATGGTTGTTGGACAAGAAGAAAAAAACATCTCAAAAAAACTCTTTGTCCTTTTCTTTTATCCTATTTTTGATAAGGATCTGGATAGAAAGTCCCAAACTGTACTTAACACTGTGAGGATGTGATAATGAATTCTTAGTCTTCCAGCCTACTTACTTATAAATGTCAAGGCCTATTTTCATGACAGCAATAATAATGAATAAATCAGTTAAAAAACTGGCATGATCAAACAAGGCAATCGTGGTTCAGAGGTCATCGATAAGGTGACATTTATGGAAACTGCTGCGCTTACCAAGACAGAGAAGCACCATAGATACTTCAGCTAGCGCTGCGTTCGAGGGAGAAAAATTGAGCTCAGTTTTGGACCATCCCAACCCGTTCTGGTTGAGCCTCGACAGGATGTAGTCTCTGCACAGCGCCTTAGACTGGGACACCAGCTCCTTCTCGGTCAGTGATCGGTCAAACACATCCAGGACCTCTGCAGCAAACACTGAAGACCTGCGCAGGACCTCCATGTCCTCATGCAGGGGTGAGGGTGAGGGGGGGGGGAATCTGTAAGTCAGAGAGCCTCTGACTTCTTTCAATCAGCTCAGAGTTCAGTGGTGAAGATAATATGGCAGCTGTGAGGAATAGGAGTAGATGAAAACAGGTCAGATAAGAGGAAAAAGAAGCAGGTGATTAAAAATCCCTGCTGCTACTACACACTTATTTTTTTTAATTCACAAGAATGGTGGGTGAGTGTATAAAGACATTCAGAGTCTAAAACTGGAGCAGAAACTTACATAAGAATATGATGGAGGCGTTATTGTTGTGAGTCACATGGTGGGATAGTCAACTTATTGCTACACTTCTTGGATTATGCAACAACAAGCAGCGATACCACAAAATGACTGAGGAAATATTTTGTTTCCCAGTCTCAATATAACACACACACACACACACACACAACCCCATCGAGCTTTTTTCACTGCAGTCACAAGTTAACCCGAATTTTAAATCCCTGAACCGCTTTAACACGCGAGAAAAAGACCACACTTACCATCAGCATATCCACATGATGACAAACACCCGCGCCTGATGTCGCAAACGCGATTTATCCGATAATGGACCTCCGATTTATTAATTAGTAGACGTTTCAGAGCGAATCTCCGAGGTGTTTCAAACAAAGCTGGACTGTCAGAGCAAGCGCATAAAAACTCCTCCACTGTGCAGACAAACCGGCCCAGACAATCAAGCAAACAACAGGCGAAGTTCTGTTCTCATTTTCACGCAGCGGATAGTGGGTCCACTTGTTTCTCCGAGACGCACCGAACGAGGGGGGGGAGGCGGGTGGAGGACGCCTACCTGTTGTTCCACCTTGCCATTGGCGCGCGGTGGGTGTGTTCGTTTCAGAGCCGGGAAAAGCCCGGATAAGGAGTTTGACAGCCGCCGCCTCCCTCCCACCACAAGCAGCTGCTCACCCCGGCGGACAGAGGGAGACAATTCAACTGTAACTACTTTCATTCACAAATCTGAGGGGCGATTAGCTCGGCTTTAATAGAATAGCCAGTTCACTCGCATTGTTTCTAATATTCAGCCGTAAAAAAAAGGGTTTCAACACTCTGATGCAAATCACCATTATGCTGTGATTTGAGCACAGGTGTGACTCAGGAGCCGATCACCTGCCAAAGTTCATGTAACTGTTCCTGAAGCCAGAAGTGTGCCACTGTCAATCCCCTGCAGAGCTCCTACACGGCGCTAGATGTCCCGCTCTGCATGTGAGAATAAGCTCATGGGCTTTGTGTTGTTTGGTAATATCTATGTAGATTTACTGCATTGCATCCTGATCTGTTTATTTGTTTATTTATCTAAGGTAATGAGATAAGATAACTCTTTATTGTCATTGCACTGTCATACTTAGTACATACAAAGAAATATTTGCTACAGTCACGGAACACAAAAGAAAAAACTCTTAATGTCTTTATATTTTCTGTCATCTTTTCAGTCAGAGAAGACCAGCTATTTATTCATTTGGTTTTTATTTGTTGTTGTTTTCTGCTGTGTGTGTGAATGTGTGTGTGTATTTGTTTAAACATCTTTGTGAGGACCAAAAATTAGCATCACACTATACCTGTGGGGACAACAGTCACTTCTGGGGACCAAATGCCGGTGCTCACAAATTTAAAAGCGTTTTTGAGGCTCAAAAATTGTTTTTTTAGGGTTAGGGTTACTGTTGGGTTATGGTTAGGTTTAGGGTATAGGTTAGGGTTAGGTATTCATTTCTAAAGGTTACGGTTTTGGTAAGGGGTAAGGAAAGCAATGTTTTTACTAAGATGTGTGTGTGTGTGTGTGTGTGTGTGTGTGTGTGTATGTGTGTGCTGTTATTAAGGAGGGCTTTTATAATTTAGTTTGTTTGGCTTTTTAAAAACAAGTGATCTAAATGGGAAAGAAATATTACAATGTAAACTATATGAAAAATAACAGGTGGAATAGCATTGGTTAAATTTAAGTTTTTATTTGAAAAGACTGTAAAAATAAGATTAAATAAGATTTGCAACTTTGCTTATAAATTGCACACATGTTTTATTTAAATCATAAAAAATAATCCAAAGGAATTTTTTTGAGCTGGTTTCATTAATTTTCTATTTGGCCATGCGGTGTCGCTGTTTCTCCCTTTTAGTTTGTTTAGCTGACAGGATTCATAAAGATCATGATGAAGTTGGTTTTAGATAACAATAACAATTAAAACAATACAATATATATTTTTTAAATAGTCAAAATAGTATTAATAATAATTGTTGAATAGTTAAAATTGTTCAAAGCTAATACACGTATGTGATGTATTAATGTAGGATACTTAACCGAGCCTTTGGAGCAGGACCACAAAATCTGAACTGATTCTCAGATGTGTGAGCTCTCTGTTACTGTTTAAAACGGAGGATATCTGGAGTCAGAAATGACATAATAAGAAATGAGAACAGACCCAGATAATAAACTGGATTTGTATAGATAATTAACTTGTTAACACCATTGATGGAAATATTTCTAGAAGCCGGTAAGAATGACAACCTTCTACATCAAATTATATTACTTCCAGGGAAAACCTTCAATCTTCTGGACTATAAGCCAATGCCAGTGTAACCAAAACTACTTTATCTTTTTCAAATTATTCCTTTTCTGCGCTCCAACAGATTTCCTCCAGTTAAGTAAAAAAGTGTTTGTAGGGTTCACACGGAAAAACACAAACACAAGATCTGTTTGTTAAACTTGCTTTTAGATCGTGGGAGATTAAAAAGTCCAAACCCATTGTTTACATCACTGAGCTGTATTCCATATCGTCGTGTTGGTGTTGTTCCCAGATCATCATGAAAATGTTGTTCCAGGATCAACATTGCAAGTGACCAATCAGAATGTTGTGACGTTAGTCTTTTGCGCGCCAAGCCATTCCTGCATTTATGAAATTCCAATGTTGAAAGGACAATATCAATTGTGCTTACCGTTTATTAAAGGGTTAGGGTCAGGGTCCGTTGATCGGTGGACAGAGGCGGTTTCTCGCAGCTTAAGTGCAGTTTTTTGTTTTACGGCACTTTTTCCCGAAGTCGCAAAAGTATGACGTCACAACATTCTGATTGGTCACTTGCAATGTTGATCCTGGAACAACATTTTCATGATGATCTGGGAACAACACCAACACGATCGTGCCACATTCTTGATGCACGTGTTTGATTTGGCAAAGATTTCATGCCGGATGCCCTACCTGACGCAACCCTCCACATTTATCCAAGCTTGGGACTGGCACAGGAAGTACACTTGCTTTTGACCCCAGCTGAAAGAAGAAGATCACACACATCAAGGCTTATGGTCTTAAACCACTGCTCCTCAATACAGGCTCAATACAGGCTTCTGTGGCGCGACCAGTTTTTCACACCATGAAGAGCAGAGGCTACATTTAAAGTTTTGGCTTCACAGGAGGTACAAACGGTATCATGCAAACTCTGATGCTATGATGTGTTTTGAAGAACTGAGCCATTTATCCTCTTTAAATATCCACAGCTGAGAATTACATAAAAGCAAAACAGCAATTTGTGCAAACACAGGTTCAAACAATGTGAACATAGAAACATAAGAAAACGCTGGATTTTAAGTGTAGTACACTGAAACTGTTAAAAAAGTAGTAAAAAAACTAATATAAAAATTCAGTATTGTGATAAATGTTTAGCGTGAAGATGCTCTGGTTCTGAAAGGTTCTGAAACTATCAATGGTCTCTTGTATCCTTGCTTTTTCTCTTTTGTCGTGATCTTATATTTAAATCAGTGAAAGATTTAATTTTCCTTACGTGTTGATTTTTTTTTGTATAAGTGTAGGTGTTAAATAAGCTGTAGTTTTAAACTACATCTTTTCAGATTTCTTTAAAAAAAATCCTCATAAATGAACCGAATAAAGAAAAAGATTTTATTATTTTCATTGTAAGCTAAATGCACAGAAAGATGATTTACAAAGTCAAATCTCAGCAGAAGATTGAAAATGGATGCCATGCCTCAGATGATTACCCTACAATTGGTTAATGTTTATGTAACACCTGCCAAGTTAAACTCTGACAGTATAAATATTCCAGGACAAAATGCTCAGAGGCCAAAGGAACATTGTGTCACTGTGTTTGTCCGGACAGAATGATTAGAGAAAGACCTCAGAGTGAAATAAAATCCCACGAGAACCAAAGTGATACAAAAAAAATAAACAGAAAACATTTTTTAATGCCAAAATCATAATTACAAAACTTGCTCTCGACAGACAAAAAAGCAACTTGGGGACCTTTTTTAAGTTTGGTCAGGGATACAGCTCTGACACATAGTCAGTCTGAATAACTTCTTGCTTCACATTATGTGATTTATTTGTTATTCTATACTCTTGTGGAAAAAAGAAACATCTTGTCCTTTAGGTCTGCAGCAGAAGGGCTGGAAAACTGCAGTTTCAGGAAGACAAACGCACAGTCATAAATGCACAACACACACATATTTTGAATTTCTTCTTCTGTCACTCAGAGAGCAATCACACACCAGACGTTTGTCTTGTCTTGCACTTTTACCCCCCTTTAGACAAAAGAAAGAAATTAAAAGTGACAAATGGTGGCCCTTCCTCCTCAAAACCAAGCTAATGATCTGCAAACAGATTAGACTTCTGCATGGTGATTCCCTGAAAGAGTGTTTATTTCTCTTGGCATGCTGATTATTGCTGATGCAGGCTTTATTCACATAAGGATTAAATGAAGCATTATAAAGTTAAGTCATTGTTTTCACTGGGAGTGCACTCAAGTGAATGGGAACATATGATCTCAAAAGATTTTCAGTGTGGCTTCTTGGTCCAGTCAGTTTTGCACAATAAAATAGTTTTCAAGGCTTTAACGTTTAAATGCATGATCAAAAATAATAAAATAAATACATTTATAGGGTCAGACACCTGCAATAACTTATTTAAAGTCCCACTTAAATACTTTTCTACATGTAAAGGGAATTAGAATGGGTAAAGTGAGACTATAATGTGTTTTGCAGTAATTTGTATAGTATTTTTTTCTAAATGATTTTCTGTATACTGTTTACATGATCAAAATTAACTGAACAAATCCTAAAAAAAAATAATAAATAAAACCAAGCTTGAACTCAGAGCACTGAATGGATTTTTCTAGAATACCCACAATATGAAAAAGCTTTGTCAGGCTTTTGAAATTCCTCACTTAAAACTTGCCACTGAAAAGTTACTCAAGATCACAGACTCCAGTTATTTTCCATCGTAGACAGGCACCTGTCTCGGTTATTAGCCTAACAATTGCCGAGTGAGGGATTTTATTGCAAGAAAACAGTGATAAGAAAGAAAAAACCTTTTCACACATATGATCAGTATCACAAACCTGAATTTTCATATACATGGGGAGGGGAGAAGAAAAAGAAAAGTGACTTTCAGCTCCAGTGTTTGGTAGTGTCTATACAGTTTTGTTTAGATGGGCTGCAAACAAGCAACGGATTAAAAATGACAATGCTGGGATATTTACACATAAACATAATGAATTACATAACTCGGTCACCGCTAACCACACGTGAACTCGATTGTGTTTCTTCACAAACAGCACAAATGCTCTGGAGCGCCAGATTCCACAAATGACAGAATCACTGAAGAGAGAATGTATGAACATGGGCGACCATGTGACTTCTTAAGCAATCCTCACTGCTATTAAGCACAGAGCTGAGAATTTAAAGAATGAAAACCCCCTGAAAACCATACATTTCACACCCCATTCATTCATTCATTTTTCCACATCCAGATGAGGCCCATCCTGCCTAATTTTCCACAATTGGCTAAGTGAGGGAAACTATTATCTGTGCTGCACAGTGGGACTGAATGTCAGCTTGTTTAGCTGTTTGTTAGCTCATATGCGATAAACTGAAGTCAGTGTTTAACAGTCACAGGACCAAGATGGACAGGGAGTGTGTTGTATTATTAAGGAATATGGCAGCAATGGAAAACTGCTGACCATGGAGACAAAAACACCTAGTCTCACATTCATGTCAGCTTATGCTTAAAAAGGGCAAAAACACTGCAATAAGCAGCATGTTGCTCTCATGCTGCATCCCTGCACAGTTAGACTTGGTTTGAATGACCATTTTAAGTTCAAGGTTTTGTCACATTTCCACCGATGCATGGATGATTTAACACATAAGTGTCATTGCCCATAAATGGGCCCCGTCTCTGGGTGAAACTGAACTGTTAATATGTTAACAAGATCAGGGTATTACACTTACAATTTGGTGCCTACCATGAATGTGAATGGCACATTCAAGAAGCCACCTGTCGAGTTTTTAAGGGGCTCTATCTGAAACTAAAACTGCCCGCGTTGGAAAGTCTTTACTTTCTGATACAATGCGTTGCATATGCAAAACAATTTGACTTTTCTTTTCACTTTATGTCTTTCACGCTTTCACCTGCGTGCACCTAGTGTTAAAGTGTCATATGATATGTAAACATACAGCACTGATTCCCTCCTCCCCGCCTCCTTCTCTCCCTCTTTCACGTGCACGGATGCCTTTCATTCCTACCTGCCTCTCCGTCTAACCTTGTGGTGCCGAGTGAATTTCTAGCACTATCCAGGCCTCACGCCCAGCATCGCTGGTGCTTGGGGAACAGGTAGAACCAGAGGCACCAGAGGGCCTGTCAAACTGCTGCAAGGGTTGGGCAAATCCAAATGTGTCATTAAGTTTGTGAGTGTATTGTGTGGGTTTGCAACCTTTAACCTAAATCAAGTATGAAGAATAACATTATTACTTTATCCTCATGTATCTCTTTACTTTATTTATATCATGGCTTTTGGCAATCTGTATTTTTAGATCAGTTCATTTTTTTTCTCTTAACTCTGTTTATTTTCTTACATTTTATTGAGCTTATTAAGTAACAATGGAGGTATTCGCCTTTGGCTCTGGGTGTCTTATGCAGGGGGCCTACCGCTTATTGATGAGGCAGTCCAATCACAGGCAGTCTCAGTGTGGACAGAGAGGTGGAGCCAAGCACTGAAACAGGGTGTGGTTGTGAAACTACAAAGTAGAACCATGGGGCTTAAATTGAGCTGAATGAGCCCAGTCCCATAGTTGTCATAGCTCTCCTGTCACTTATACTCATCTCTCTCTCTCTTTCTCAGTCTTTCCTTAAAGACTTTTAGCTACTGTTGGGCTTTTTGTGTGTGGTTGTGTAAATATCATACATCAGAGGACAGCTGGAGGCTTGAACCCACGGAAAATCCCTTCATGCTTCTGGTTTTTCTGCCTGATCGCTCTCACGGGTGTCGCAGATCTGTTGGATTCACTGGATTGTGTGCTGCCGGCTGTGGCTGAGGAGCCGCTTTCCTCGCAGACAGGAGTGCTCAGAGGGTGAGTCACTGGTTACACCTTTTAGCTTTTCACCTTTAGCCTTGTGGCTTCTTGTCAAAACTGAAGAATAAGCTTGATCTGGTTCAAAACAACATAAATGATTTTGTCTCGTTCTACAATTTTACTACCTGAGCTTCATGATCTGCTCATATTTCATTCACTCATGTGGCCACATGGGCCAATTCTTTGCCTCACCTGTTTGACTTGCTCTGTTAGTCCCAATGAGCGTGTCATTGTTTTAAGCCCGTCATCCAAAATCACTTTTCACAATTCTGCCGAAAATATCTACGAAGGGCTTCTTTTGAAAAGTCTGAGCTGTGAAAGACATTCTTAAATTCGCTCTTTTTTTTCTTTCTTTTTTTCTTGTATATTTGTTTGAAAGATTGGAGCCGAGGGCACTCAGGGGTGTTTGTTGAAGCTATACAGCTGTCTCCTGTTTGTTCAGTCAGTGGGAGAGCAGGTGGAGCAGTCATATTGTTGCTCACCTGCCCAACCAACCTCTCTTTCAGCTCCGTTTCATCTCCTGTTCTCTGACTCTTTGTCTTTTTGTACTGTTCTTTTTCCCCCCAGGTGTTTTGAAAGGGTAAAGAAGCAGTCACCATGCTGCGAGAGGCTTTAACAAGCATTGTTAAATTCCACAGTTATCTACAATCAAGAACTGGTAAGTCTCTTCTTTTCTCTCTTCACACCTACAATCTGTTCAAATCAGAACATTTTATTTCATCATCATCATCAGGTGTGAAACGGCACAAAAGTATGTATGACCTGAAGTGCCGGTGGACCCACCCAGATATTCCAGTATGGAACCATGACTCAAGGACTAAAACATGCCTGTGTTTCCTGTATGCGTTTTCCAGATGCCAGAGTCAGAGATTACCCTCTGATGCAGAGCCCCGTGCACATGACGACCATCCTCCTGGGTTATGTTGCCTTCTCCCTGTACGTGGGGCCTCGCGTGATGGCAAATCGCAAACCTTTCCACCTCAACACTGCCATGATAATCTACAATGTTTCCATGGTTCTGTTGAATGCCTACATAGTGTATGAGGTAAGACGAAAAAGTATTTGTTTGCTCTCTTTTGATACAGGTGTGACGTCAGTGCTAACAGCTGCTGGCGTGTTTTTTACACTTAGTTTATGATGTCTGGATGGGCCACCACCTTCACATGGAGATGCGACCTCATTGACCTTTCCACCAGCCCACAGACTCTTAGGGTAAGTCAGTACATTTTTACAGAGGAGCTTTCATTGTCTCAAGCTAACTTTTTTTTGTTTGGTTTGTTATTTTTATTTTATTTTGTTTGTGATTGAGTGTCAGATATCTGACATCACAGCCCTCTTCCTTTCCACAGATGATTCAAGTTGCCTGGCTGTTTTATTTTTCCAAATTCATTGAGCTTCTTGACACAGTAGGTGCATTTTTCATCTTCCTCTTATTATTTTGGCCTTTTGATCAGTTAACTGTGACTGATCCCATGTGTGCTTTTGCAGGTATTCTTTGTGCTGAGAAAGAAACAAGGTCAGATCACATTTCTCCACGTCTTCCATCACTCCTTTATGCCCTGGACGTGGTGGTGGGGCGTCACCCTGACACCTGGTGAGCTTACAAACGCATGTAAACACATTGACAGTGCAAGACCAGCACAACTTTTCTGTGACATGTTGCAGATGTACATTAATGTAATCTTTTTTTTTACCCACTTCTTAAGCTGGAGGAATGGGCTCCTTCCATGCCATGGTGAATTCAACAGTCCATGTTATCATGTACACCTACTACGCACTCTCTGCTGCAGGGCCTCGCTTCCAGAAATACTTGTGGTGGAAGAAGCACATGACCGCAATCCAGCTTGTACGTTGGATTTTTTGTTTTTTTTCCACAGCAACATATTCAAATGAATGACGTATCTGGTTTTTGGCTACAGCTCAGCTCTTTTACAAAAACTAATGTTTAGGGGGGCTTTGTTTTTGTTTCCCCCTCTTGTTTTACAGACGCAGTTCATTCTGGTCTCCATTCACATCAGCCAATACTACTTCATGGAAAAGTGTGACTATCAAGTGCCCTTGTGGATCCACCTGATCTGGATGTATGGGGTCTTATTCTTCCTCCTGTTCTCTCACTTTTGGGTGCAGGCCTACATAAAGGGCAAAAGACTTCCCCTCACACCCGAAAAGTCGAAACAGAACGGCTCAACCAGCGAACCGTTCACTGTGGTGGCAAACGGCAAGCACCTTCAGAACGGGAACGGTCACCACTACACCAACGGCAAAATCTTCATGGGCAAAGTCAAGGAAGTCTAACGTGGTGACCCCCGCCTGGAAACGAGAAGGACACATAGACTGTTAGTTGATATTAACACCATTAAATTCATCATTCATATCTACTGGCGTATTGGACTGACATCGACTTCAATATGCTTCATCTAAGTTTCTTTGTAAGTCTGGTCTTTTGTGAAAGTACATGCACTGTTCTTGGGATATGAATGGTGATCTCTACCTGCCCACGTTGTGTTTGTAAGCTGTAACTGTGATGAATACCGTATGAAGATTGGTGCTCATTTTTGTCACTGATAGTATTCTTCGACTCGGGCTCGATCCGCACTGTTTTTGCTAACATGGCCTTTGTTGCTTGGGCGTACGGCACAGTTTTCACACAAGACTAGTACATGTAAATAACTGCAATTATGTTAGCCCCCCCCAAAAAAAAGGATTTCACTGTAAATGTCAAATATTTAAATTTTTTTTTTTATTTATCTTTTGAAATAAAACTAAATTTAAAGGTCTTTGTAATTTGAAAAGCAGTTATGGTGTGCACTGTGACAGAAACATGTTACGCCTAAACTAAATTTCAATTTTAAGAGTTATGGGAAAGCAATGTTATACTGTATATTACAGTATTGTTTTTTTTTTTTTGAATAAGTGCACATACACTGCTGTGCATGTTCATCTGTATTAATCCAGTCTGAGTTTTACAACTCTGTATGGTCTGTTCTCTTTGCACACTGTGCTTTAAGTTAATAGGCTTTCTATGCTGTTATTTCTGAATTGTAACTAAAGAAGTATGAATATACTGAAACCCATCAATGTTTGCTGCTACTGATTACTTTTTTTTAAACTTGTATGTGTCCTCTGAGGAACAGAGGTTAGGCCTTTTATGCGGTTTTAACTCTTGGTCAATTAAAGATAACATTATGGGACTTTTCTAAAAGAAAATTTAGCTACAGTTGCACATCAATTAGTCTTAACCCAAAGAAAATGTACATGAATGCAAAAACAGCTTGTTCATTTTTGCAATATGACAAATATTTTAAAGAAAATATTCTGCATATGAGCCCAATCAGCACTGGTCAGTGTTCCTTTTAACTTAATGGCAAGCACTCAGTTCTCTATTCAGACTGAGCCACCTTGTGGCAATATTCAGGAATTTGCATTTACTGTAAAAGGAAAAAAATAAAATACATCAATGAAAATGAAATGCATCCTCAGGCTTTAGATACTTTAGACACATTTACCAAGGTAGTCTTTAAATTTTATCAACCAACACTACAGAATAACTGAGCACACATTACAGGAAGGTAGAATAAATCAAGACAAAATGAAATAATCACAGGAGGGAAGTGATCTGTTATAATAGATCAACTTTGTTTATCGTTACATCACAAGCCAGCTCTAGTCTGACAATGAACAGATTTAGGTGTAGATCTTAAGGATGTATTTTATAAACAAAAACACCACACAAACACCCACCAGTAAACTTTAAACTGGTCCTGGCAACATCAAGCAACACAGAGGGAAGCAGATGTGGTAAAGTGTTTATTTATAACCCAGGTATACAGAACATTCTGATTAAAACCCAACTAGGTTATAAATACATTTTAAAAACTGACTGAAAAATCACCAGTACTGTAAACACAACAGTAGACCTGCATAAATAAAAATAGGCCATCAACACTTTAAACCACCAACTGGAGCAGCGCAGGCAAACACCAGGTGGTTCCCTTTATTGTGGATAAATTAAAAAAAAAAAAAAAAAATGCAGATAACTCAAACATAACTCATAGATTTAAAACCTCATTGAAACAAATTATCTGATTGACTGATGAATGACACTGCTGGTTGATTTCACCATCCTCTCTTTAGCCTTCTTCTTAATGGGATCCATTTCAAAGCTCTTCCACAAGCGAATGGTCTCATCTGCAGCAACAGTAGCAACAGTAGAGCAGTCCGGACTGAGAGTCAAACTCAGAACTCTGTCGTCGTGGCCTTAAAGGAAAAAAAAAAAAAATTTTTTACATAAATTATACCAGTAGAAAGGAGGAACAACAGGTTCTTAGTTCACTGGATGTGCCTTTAAAGATATGGACAGGACTTGTTTACCATTGAGCTCTGCGACTTTACTGAGAGAGGGATATTTCCAGACAACAACATTGTTGTGGGCATATCCATGAGCAGAGACCAGCTCCTTGTAGTTGGGTGCAAACACCAGGGATGAGATCTGAAAAGTTGGATTGGATGAGACATTTAGTCAAACACTAAACACATTGACCATTAAAACTGAAGGGTGTGGAACAGGGATGTCAAACACAAGGTGCAGGGGCCAGAGTTGGCCAAGTAAAGTCTCCATTTTTGCCCACTGGACAAAGCTAGGGAGAGCGTAGATTTTGAACTTGAACCAGCTTTTCCTATTGATAAAGACCTTCCACACTACAGTAGCTCATTCCTAATATTAAGGCAGAATTGTTCATTTTAACCCCTTACAACTAGTGAAATATGCTGTGCATTAACAAAATGGGAAATTCTGGGAGAGATCTTGATGTAATTTTACAATATAGAAAAACTGAGATGTCCTGTTGAAATTGCATTCTATATTAAGACATCTCAGGGATTAAAGGTTTAAACATCTTTACACAGAGTTTCACTGGTCCAGCCCATTTGAGAACAAAGTGAGCTGTATGTGGCCCACAAATGTAAAATTAGTTTGACATCCCTGGTCTGGAAGGAAGCAGTTACCTGGGACTGAGTGTCAAGTGAACTGATACAGGAGCCACTGTTTACATTCCAGATACGGATGTGGCGGTCGCTAGTACCACCTCCAGATGCAAGGATATTTGGCTGCCATGGACACCAGGCCAGAGCCTAGAACAACGGGACACACACACACACACACACCTTCATTTAATTCTCATAACAAGCAGGAAGGGAGAGGAAAAGGGAGAAAATTAGCATAATGAACTTCTGTTTGCTGCCCACCTTGACTGCTCCCTGATGTTCGCTCCAGCAGCGGATCAGCTGGCTGTCATTGCCGGCGCTGCCCTCCTGTGCACGGGGCCATATGCACACCAAGTTGTCATTGCCTCCACTAGCCAAGTATCGCCCATCAGGGGACCACTTAAGGCCGCACACCTCCTGCGTGTGAGAAGTGAGGGTGCTGATGTGATGGTCTGCCACCCTCACATCATGGTGGTGGATGTGTCCTGATCTGGAGCCACTGTGGGGGGTGGTGAAAGAAGAGAATGCGCACTTGAGTGCAAAAATGGAAACCACCAGGGGGATATTACAGACTTTGGTAGGAGAAACTTTTACCTGGAAAGAATATGGTCATTCCAGCTCAGACTTCCAACCCTTGCTGTGTGGCTGGCCATGCTGCGCAAGCGCTTCTGATTTTCAACATCCCACAACTAAAGGAAATCAATACAGTTTAAAAAAATAAAACTTATTCTGTTAATGTCCCATATTCTTTTTAACTCAAGTGGCACGATGATCTCCACACTGACCTGAACCTTGCAGTCACTGGTGCCGACAGCTAGGTAGCTTCCCTCTTTAGTCCAGGCCAGGGAGCAGATGTAGTCCTCTTCACGCTCCATCTTCATGAGAAGAATGATGTCTCCTTGAGTTGCATCCCACAGGTAAACACTGTTATGAAGAGCCACAGCGAGAAAATTTCTACTGCTCCAATCGAGTAGATTCAAATCTGGAGGGAAAAAAAAAAAAAAAAAAAAGCCTACATTAATATTAAATGTTAAAGTTTTCTTGATTTAATAAACTAGGATGTTTATGCAACATCAAATTCCATTTGCATCAGGAATTAGATCAACATTCCCAAGTTGTGTTCCAGTAAAAAGAAAAACACAAATATTTGTTGCACTTAAATGCTGCTGCAGCACATTCATGACAGAGCCTTGTCGTGACCTGATAGTGTTTATATAGCCAGTCATAGATACACAACAGTGGCAACAAAAAAAATGACATGCACTGCTGGCATCTTTGATCATAAGGTTGGAGGGCTGCTCCAACTTTCCTAGTGGGAAGTCACATTAAAAAAATTCCAGCTGGGAAGTCACAAATTAGGACTTCAAACTGAACTTACAACATTTCCTCATTTAGAATTTATTCATCAGTGTCCATTCTCTGCATTTCTGTAAATATGTGGTATCATTTAAAGATTTGTTGTAATTAAAGTCAATTGTATAGAGATTTAAAATCCACTTAAGTGTCCAACTTACAGAAATCATTTCTAAGATCAGGAGCATCCAAGATCCTGTCAGGAGTTGAAGATATGTATCTGGACTTTTTAATAGAGGCAGGGGTTGCTGTCTGAGTGTAGAGGACCTTTAGGTTGTTTTGGTAGCCTGTAAACAAGAAAGCGACAATGAATTTTAAAAATAAAAAATAAAAAAAAAAAAAAAAAATAATATGCCTTCAACATAGCAGATATTTATGAAAGTTACATATTTCTACCTTCTGGTGCATTAAGTGGCTTCCCTCCCAGATGGAGGATCTTTGCATCTTCAACGTTGTATCCATTCAGTGACACAGACCACGCTTTCTGGGTTTCCTTCAAATAGAGAGCCACACTGATTGGCATCCTCCTCATACAAATAGAAGCTTAAGTGTTTGTTATACAACTTACTGATGTAACTGATGGGTTTGTGTCCGCTGGCTCATTCTCCTTTGTCAGAAGGAAAGTTGCCACATCCATTTGCTTGCTGTTTCTAATGGGAATGAAGCGATCACCCCCCATCTTGGATGGCGTTTGTTTCTTGTTTTTGCCTAATATCCATTTACAAAAACAAAAGAAAAAAGAAAAGAAAAAAACCCACACACCAGTGGTTAACATTTGCAAAGTTAACTGCAAAGCTTTCCCCGACACACGAGTATGAATGCAGACGAATACACTACCTGGCGTTTTGCTTGGTGTTTTTGATGAGCTCAGGGATACATTAGCAGACTTTCCCGGCGACAAGCCGCTCAGGGCGGATGTGTTTGATGAGCTCGCCTTTCTCTGCCACCTCGCCATGGGAGCGTTTGTGATCGGCATGTCCAGCTTCAAGATGCTGTGAACGTCGTTCTCAAACCCAAACTGCGCCATTTTATCGACGTTTTCATAGACCTGGACATTACGACAGATAAACAGTAAGTTCGTATCTGATGTGAAACGATATAATGGCTTACTGACAGCTACGATGCTCAATCTAATGATAGGATAGCATCTGTTGATTTAAAAAGTAAATCACGTCCGCTTGAAACATTTCGCTGTGCTTCTGTTCCTGTTTTGAACGTTAGCTTAACGTGACCAAGGTAAACGATTGTGTAGCATGAATCCAATGAAAAACGCGTTAGCACTATCGCTTAACCGATTTAAACTGACTTAATGTATAAACAAAATAAACTTAAAACTAGTACTTGAAATTAAAAGTATATTTCTGTAGGTTCAAAATCAACACAATGACCTCACCTCGTCGAGAAAACGTGAAATGCAGGGAAGCACAAATTCTCGTCTCTCTCTTGATTTTGAATTTCGTGCGTATGACGCCACGACGTTTAAATGCCACAGAGCGCTCATGCGATTGGTTAGTTCAAGCAGCTGCCGTTAGCTCGGCGCATTGCTATGGTAACGTTTACGAATGCGTTAACGCGATTGGTCAATGATACTTTCCTTTAGTAACATCTGAAAAGAAACCTTTCCATTTAAAGGTGTCGCCCTCTATCTGTAGTTTAAGTTTGCGCAGTGTGAATTAAAAGAGCGACAAAAAACTAAAGACGTGTAAGATGCTTTACTTTAAAACACGAAACCGCTATCAAGTATATTTTTCTAGTAAAATAAATAAATGAATGTAGCAATTTCTACATCACACTGGATCCTTTATTACGAAAATATTAAGAAAAGTTTTTTACTGATGTCCAAGCCCATCAGTTTGATCCAGAAACTGTTTTTAGGGTTTTTTTTTAAAGAATCTAATATTGGTAAATATAAAGGTCAGGGAGAGTTGTAATATAAATATTGGCTGAGTGATGAAGCAAAAATCTTCTCATAGTCCGATAAAATGTGGTATCTTTGCTCTTTAATGTTTACACTTTGTTTTCAGTCACCTTGACACACCTGTTCACAGGTCTGGACCACAGCTTAAAGGAAGCACCCCATACAAACATCTTTATTATTGAACAGATAAAATATTTTTTATTTATTACGCACTCTCATTTAGATTTCAAGTCATTTTCTTGTTTGCATTGTTGATGTCCAACTCTGCAGTTTTAGATCTCACCTTTGGGTCATCACACCTGAATCAAATGATTAGTTCATTAACAGGCCTCTGGAGAACTACAAGACATGTTAAGGAGGTAATTTAGCCATTTAAATCAGCTGTGTTGGATCAAGAACACATCTAAAACATGCAGGACACTGGCTTTTGAGGACTGGAGTTGGACCCCCTGAGTTACATGATCAGGATTTACTTTAAATAAAGTGATAACTCTTACCATCAAAGGTTAATGTGAATTCCAGATTATTCTTTGATTCTGCTCTCCTCTTACACCTGACATGCCAAAGTCAAAGTCAAATTTATTTATATAGCACATTTAAAACAACAACCATTAACCAAGGTGCTGTACAATTAAGATAATTAAAAGAAATAAAAACATAGGAAGACATGATAAGAGTTAAGAAAAAGAATCATAAAATTAGACGATTTGACTGAGAAATAAGATAAATAAAAATAATACAAACTCATTCTGATTTAAAAGCCAAAGAATAAAAGTGGGTTTTCAGACCCACTTTTATTCCACTTTTATTCCTGCCAACAAAAAAAAAAAAAAAAACTAAATAAGGCAGCAGGAAATAAAAAAGTAATTTACTTAAACAATCTCATGGCCAAGGAATCCCAACAGTGTTTGGTATAAAGAGAACTACACTGGAAGCTTTTCAAGTAAACACACTGCAGTCACATTTTTGGTTCAAAACATCCAGCATTTGACACTTTGATCAGTCTCTCAGTAGCAAAACAATATAACGTTTAAATAGTCTATGTGCATAAAAAGGAGTACTGTGCAATTTTTAAGCAAAAAACAAAAGCTTATGTTTCACTGCAGGCAGGAAAGGTACCTAAAGTTTGAATTACAGATCACTGTTAGTATAGCAGCAAAGGCCTGCTGACATTCATGGAGCTACGCTATCACTTTTCATACAAAAATATGTTGGAAATATCATCAGATTTCTTTAGTATTATTGCAGTTGTGAGATATCGTAACAGAAGACTTCTATACAATTTCCCGGTCCTTTTCAGTCATTTCATTCATGTCTCGGTGGTAATGTACAATTGAGCCAATGACACCTGTGGGTAAAGGAAAAAACACAGATCATGGTATGTGACATGTTACTGAGTTCACGAGTATGTGGTTTTAATCTCTAATGATACTTTTTATGCAGAAATTTGCTGACTAGGTAGTTACAGTCATTTTAGACAGGCCACATGACTGGGCCATAAACACCTTTGAAAAGCAAAGGGAGTCTGTTTGACTTCACTTAATATTTAACTTTCTGAATCTTTCACTAGGACTCCGAGCTGAGAAATGCATGAAAATAAAGTGAACACATGATGGTTGTAGGTTTCTTACCTCCAGGGTGCCTGAAACCTGGACAGCAAGTGTGAAAAAGAAAAAACACAGGAACATAGTTTAATTTTCTCTTGGGTATAAGACTCATTAAAATCATGTGACAGTTTAAAGTTAGGGCAGAGATAAAGGTCAGCACATTCTGCTAAATGACAATGTGCAACACTGTACTGCAGTCACCTCTTAAACATGGATCTTGTTGCTACATTAAGCCTGCAGTGAACTGTGAATAAAGGATGCACAACTTCATGTGCTGACATCTAAATAGAAAGAAAGCAAAATTCTTATTGCCCACCTTTTATTTTGTAGATAACGAAGCTGACCATAGTTAGTACACCAAACACAATGAGCGCCAGGATTGGGATCAGAAGATGAAGGTGAAGAATTCCTGGAACTAAGAAAATATGTTAAATTTGTAACCTGACAGTCAACAAAAAAATTTCTGCTGCAAAACACGTATGTCCTGTATGTGGAGGTGAACTCTTGTAACCGCATGAAACAAAGTTGTTTTGTTTGAGTACATGCCCATTTTTCTGTTTTAGCGCCATATATAACTGTGCAAAAGTCTTGAGCCGCCCCTTATTTGTTTATATCTTGTTTTCAAGCCAGACTCTTGTCTGGTCATTAACAACAGTTCAAGTCCAGGCTTTCAAAGGTTTTCTTTGGACACTGGCTGCTTGACCATTTTCAGACAAATCTGTTGTATTTTTTTTATTGTTGTTGTTTGATAAGGCCATGTAACACTGACCTATGAATCACTTAAGCATAAACCTACCTCAAACAATAAACCGGTATTATGTTTGCTTATAGAGCACTTATAACAAACTTAGCAAAGAACCAATTTTAAATTGTGCTTTTAGGCTCTTTGTTTACAACCAGCTGTTCCCATTTCTTTAGCTGATTCTGAACAATGCAAAAGACAACACAGTGTGACTGACATAAAATAGTACATGTTGGAGGCTCTGTCATGGTTATGGGTTGTATTTCCACAAGTGGTGTTGGAGATCTTGTCAACATTGATGAAATTATAAATGTAGAAATTTTCAGCCACCAACCCTTGAAAAGCATCTTAATGAGACCAGTTTCCATTTTCAGCCTAAAAATGATCCCAAAGAAGTAAAAACACATCTATATAGAAAAACCCACAGTGGCGCACTAGAAGAAGCCCAGAGAACTATTCCTGAAGACTACTTAAAGAAATGACCGGAAAGCTTGCCTAAGAGAGTTCAGCGTGTGTTGAAGAATAAAGGTCATCATATTGACTTTCAAGCTTCTAGACAAACTGGTTTTGCCTTCTTCTTTTTTTTTTTACAGTTTTTCCGTGCACGCTTGCACATGTTTGAATAAATCGTTGCACCCACTTCAAATAAATGAGGGGTGGCTCGAGACTTTTGCACAGTACTGTACTACATTCCTTTACTACTACTTTCAAAGAGGCTTTTAAAACTAAACAACTGAAATGATTATGACAAACATTATTACGCATTTTCTGATATTAAAAAGATTAGCATTAAATAAATAAATGTTCTGTTTCTGGATAAGGAATTTCAGCATATCCTTAATCAAATATGACACAGTAAGGATAAATGTAAGCTAACTTTATTGTTTTCTACTGTAGCAGGCTTATCAAAGTCGACCCAGTAACATAGTCTTCTTATTCTTAACTAAGTCTGCCCAACTGTGATGGAAATGGAGGTACTCAAGTGTTCATGTTTTAGGTCTGTAATCACTGCAAAGGAGTTAAAGATATCAGCTTAGTGTTTGTTCCAGATAATGACTCACTGTGAACAAAGGAGTCAAGCTTGAAGAATAGAGGTGGTCATACCAAATATTGACTTTCAAGCTTGTTAGAACTGCACAGAATTGTAGAAATGTACATTTCAATAAGTCACTGCACCTATTTCCCATTTTCCTAGAAACATATAACAATAAATGAGGGGCGGCTCGAGACTTTTGAAGAGCAGTGTATCATTCAAGTATATGTCATTGAAATTATTTTGTTATTTTTGTATTCAGACATGAATTACTGCATATTATACTTATGGGTTGCTTATAAAAAATTTTTTATTACAGTTATTGTTGGAGAATCTGACAAGTTTAAAAAGGGCAGTCAGAGCAGGAGTAAAAAAAGCTTCTCTAAGTTCAACACTTTATTGATGAACTCAACTGATTTTGTTCCGCAGCGCTTAAAGCAGGCAGGAAAACAGCCTGAAGGAAAACATACCTGACTGTTTCTCAGAAGGGTTCAAATGCTTCATCAGCTTGACGCATCCCTCCTGCAGATCGAGTCTCTCTGCTCTTGTTTGCTGCACTTCCTGGTCCCAAACCACTTTGATGGCCACCGCCTCCTGTACGTGGGCTGTCCAAATGTCATTGTGGTTGAGAGTCAGGTACAACTGGCCGTCAGCAAATACACGATCTGCCCAGCGCAGCTTAGACCCTTCCCACGTGCATTCTCGAGAACGAAGAATGGTCTGGTTACCTGTTGAGAGTTAATGGGTTGTGGCCCTGGTGACAACAATCTCACTTACACAAACGTTCAGTTATAGAAAAAGACAATTTGATTTTCTTACTTATTGAAGAGGTCTGGTTGAAACTGATAAGAGATGTTAGGAGTGTGTCATCTAATACGGCTTTGATAACTGCATTGAATTCTGGGCTTTTGCCCATTAAAGGAATTCCATTGAGAAGGACTTGCTCTTCAACCTGCTGACTTCCTGCCCCCCTCCACTGCTGGATCTTAAGTACGATGGTATCTAATGTAATATGGGCAAAAACAAAAAACAAAAAACAGATGTAAATTTTAAAAACACATGAAAAAAAATGGAAAAATGGAGACGGCGTGAGAGATAGAACCACACACAATCATTTTTCATATTATCATGTGAGCATCATTAACAGCAAGCTTTAGTTTCCTATGGAAATGTTTCACATGGTGTCACAGGAGATGAAAATGTGTGAGCTGTGAGGAAAAAAGTTTTTTCATTGGTAATATGAAAATCTACTGTAGTATATTAATCTTTTTGTGCCATTGTAGAGTCATATAACATTGTATTGGGGGGTGTGGAGGGGCGGGCTTTAGCGCCCAAACAAAGATAGTGCTTATGTCCCCATTGACTAATATATTGCTTTAAGGTTTGGAGATGATCCAATGGGCAAACTGTCAATGAGCGCTAAAAAGGAAGATGAAAGTCAAATGCTTAGCCAGCCTAGGTACTCGTGTCCCACAAGTATATTGTTGTAAAGTGTGAAGACGATCCATAAAAAAATCTGGGTAATATGAAGTTTTTGCTGAACCTTGATCTTGACCCAATTTTCACCTAAATTAAATGATCTCGAGCTATTTTTGGTATCTACCATCACACAAAATCTGAAAATGATATCCTAAAAAACTGCGGGGCACTACAAACAGAACCAATTACATAATCCCTCCCTTAGAGGGAGAATAACCAAATCACACTGCACTGACACATCTAACTTTCACTTCACAAAAGCAAAACTGAAAGCAAAAGCTAACAGCATTTCTAGGAAATATTTTGCATTTACCATACTTTGCTTTCTGGAGCAGGATAGACATTTTATGTTAACCACAGGGTGCGAAATAACAGTAAGATGCGGTGATTTCTACATTCTGTCACACAGTGTTTATAGGTGATTAAATAACCAACAATAAATCAAGTCGGTGTCAAGTGTAGCTCTTTGAAATGCTTTGCAGCGTCACATCCCTCGGTATATTTTGATTGTTTTTCATCTCTCCCTCTCTCTATATATACATATTTTAAAATTCACTGCATTTGTCAATTGATGCAATTCTAAAAGAATCATGTACTGTGCAAGTTGCCTGTTTTGTATCCGTATAACTTTATACAATTCAACACAGAAAACTTTTGTTTGGTTGTTTGTTTGTTCGCTCGTTTCAGTTTCTGTTTACATGGCCAGACATTGTTTTATATTCCTAGGAGTCCTGCACATACAAATAAAACGACCTGTGAAAGAATTAAATCCAGTCAAATCCACCACCCGAAGATTTAACAGAAAAGGGGTGGATTCGTGCACTCTTCGAAGCTGCTGAAAGCCGCCCCTGCTGTTCTGTCAAAAAATTAAGCAATCCTATACATTTTATTTATTCATTTAATGAATTACAGTGAAACCATATTTATTTTTTTAAAGACGTGATTCCTACCTGCATCGACAGGAAGACTCCGACATACGTGAAATAATAGGATCAAAACAAAGCGCAGTGAATACATTTCTATACGCGTACAGGACTGTACTGTAACTGGAGCTCGGTGTCAGATTCAGTATTGTTCATCCGTCAAAGAAGCACAAACTCCACAGCTACAGTGTGCTTTAAGCCATTTCTCCATTAAAATGGTGCTCGAAGGATGACCAGTCCATCAGGCTTTAACAGAAACTACTCCACAGACACAACGACAGCAATAGTCGGATAGACCCGATCCTTATCTCTAGGCTTTTACGTTTCGGTTCACCTGACTTCAGGCTTCCGCCTTGCTTTTTCTTTTGGCTGTCCGGTGAGGTGGAGTTGTTGTGAGTGTGTGTGGTGGTGGTGGTGGTGCGGGGGGCGTGGGGGCAGTCAAAGGTCATTTAAGGTAGCTTTCAAAACAGCGAAGTTATGAAGTCAGAGCAAAGGACTCGACTGATAATTCAAAACAGAGCTGGGTAACCATGGAAACCGTAAATAATTAAAATGAGAGCCATGGCGTCATCTTTTTTCATTTTTTCCATTTGTATGTAAATATTGTAACTCAACGCATTTATAGATTCATAATTGTCAAAAGTTGCCGGACTGTCTCCTAATTTAAATCCACCGATAAGCACCGTCACCGCCTATCACGTGACGAATTCTGAACCCTGACACGACTCTGACTTATTCAAGGACTCTAGTTCGACTGCCACCTGTATGTTTCTATTACTTTATTCTACCCTGCTTGTGTTTCTACGGCAGGTATGCACTGACTTGCAGGTTCATTAGGTACGCTCATCCAATCAGCCAATCGGACTGCAGTAACTCCGTGTATGTAGAGCTGATCAAGAAGACCTGCTTAAATTCAAACTGAACATCAGAATGATGAAGAAATATGATTTAAGTGACTTTGAGCATGGTTGTTGGTGGCAGACATGCTCTGGCCAGCAGTTATCTATGGGAAAATGTCTTGTTAATGCCGTAAGACCGCTTAGAACTGGTAGGAAGGCAACAGTAACTGAAAAACTACTCATAACCAAGGTACGCAGAAGAGCATCTCTGAGCGCACAGCATGAACCTAGAAGCAGATGGACTAGAACAGCAGAAGACTGCAGCAGGTGCCACTCCTGTCAGCTAAGAACAGGAAAAGGAAAATGTTTCCAGCACTTTGCTGAATCTATGCCAGGAAGAATCAATGTAGTTCTGAAGGGGAAAGGGGCTCCAACACTGCACTAGATATGTGTACCTAATACAGTGGCCAGTGAGTGTGGTTTTGAGGGAGATGCATTAAATTTAAGGTGTTTATTGAGGGATAACCCTGAGCCTGTTATCCCTGAGAGCAGATTTCACCCTTTGCTCAAATCCTGCAGTCAGTCCAGTTTAAGATAAGATAAGATAAGATAAGATAAGATAAGATAAGATAAGAAGAACTTTATTTATCCCGAGGGAAATTCTTTTGTCATACACATGCTCAATGCAGCAAGAGAGACAGAGGAACAGAGTAATAAGATATACAATATGTACAATAGAATACAAGTATACAGTAATATACAGTAGGATAGTGCAAAATATGATATCGAATAACTGTAGCAAGTAACAATATAACTAAATCCTGAAAAAGAAATAGCTTAGCTATCAGTGCAGGTGATTCTAAAAGTGACATAGTATTGTGCAAATGGATAAAGAGTAGCAGCATATGATGGGGAGATGAAACAAGCATTCAATGAAAAACTGTTGGGTGATATTGCACAGTCTGAATGTTTAACACAGCTGCTGGCTGCTGTCAGAGATGTGTTGAAAGTGTAAACAATGAAACTCATTTTATATGCTTAAATTGACTTTACGTATAGCACTTTTCTACTCTGTGTGAGCACTCAGAGCATCTTCTTACTACGAGTGTTATTCAGCCATACACACAAACATTTGTACGTGTGCTTCTTTCTATGTCAATAAGCACTTTGCCTAACATTTGCACACACATACTTCAATGGATGCATCTGGGGCAACTTGGGTTTTAATATCTTGCCCAAGGATACTTTGACATACATGCTGGAGGAGCCTGACCTTCCAATTAGCAATGTGATCGAAATAAAATGCATTGGAATGCATGTATGAATTGGTGCAAATGTTAAGAATAAATACATTTGTGGATTATGGAGTCAGTGCGCTTAACTTCAGGCTGGGTTGTGATGTCTCTGAGTTATCGAGTTATATACTCAAAAGAGGAAATTCAATACAAAGGCAAAACAAATCAGCAGACTGAAGCCACCACAGGAGGAAAAAAAGATGTCTGCGCTTAGTACTAAAATACATTTACTCCTCTTTGTATCATGGAATAACGAGGGACCAGACAGATCCTCATGGGGCCATTACATTGTTCTCTGCCAATTTAGCCTCTGGGGGAGAGTGCATAAGAATTGCTGTAGTACAAACAGTTGACACAATACTTTAGCAGATTACAGTATGTATAGTCTTTAACCTTAATTTTTTTTTTTTTTTTTAAATCCTTTGTGCTGGTGTACCGAGGAAAAAATGACTTATGGACCCACCTGTATATGGTACATTCTGCGGTTTATATGTTTGCTGTGCCTTCAACTTTCAAACAAATGTTCTAATTTTGTCATTACTCTTCTGAAGAGTTAATATTTACATTTGTGTCTTGAGATGACTGGTCAATGATTCTGGGAGGTGCAGCTTAGAAACATATTTAGCTGCTAGTTAAGCATGAAAACAACCTTTATTCTCCTATCCTGGCTGACACACCTCTGCTTACCCCCGATAACATGTCAAGTAAGAATTGTATGTTCCTTTTTTAAAAAATCATATCTAACACGTTACACAATCACACTCATGTCATCATAACAGAAACACATTGATTAGACACCATGGGCTCAAATCGGCAGTGTCTGTTTGTTATGTTTTTAGAAATGTTAACTATCTGGATGCTGATGTTGTAATCAGGTCTTTTGTGGATGACAGCAGTGCCTCAGTCTTATGCAAGGGAATTCTTAAGATGGGCGGTACGCAGCACGCATGGGAAGTGGTCGTATAAACAACCTGCTGTGGTAGTGCAGGAAATGTAACAGAGACAGGGCTGTTTTATGTTACATCAGACAGAATTACTTCAAGCACCCTTTTTCACCTTGTATATGTAAAGTGGTTATGCTGCTCACTTTAAATTGTCATCTCTCCTGCTTTTGAGTCATTAATGTGCTACATAAACATCGACATTTTTACAGTCCGAGCCAAATAATCACTTGAAACACAAATAAAATAACAGACCTTCCAATCACAAGATACAAGAAATTCAATTCAGTTCAATTCAGTTTTATTTATATAGCACCAAATCACAACAACAGTTGCCTCAACGTGCCTTATATTGTCAGGTAAAGATCCTACAATAATACAGCAAAAACCCCAACAATTAAATCTGATGATGATCAATCAGATGACCCCCTATGAGCTAACAGCTGGTGACACTGGGTAGGAAACATTCCTTTTCAACAGGAAGAAACCACCAGCTGAACCAGGGGGGCAGCCATTCGCTGTGACTGGTTGGGGGTACACAGGGTAGACAGATAAAAGAGGTGAGTAAAGCAGAAATGCTCAATGCATCATGGGATATGCATTTGGACTTATTTTGCAGTATGCAACCTTGCAGTGGAGGGGATTCTGATAGTCATACACTTTGACCTCACTGGCGCACATGATGGCAAGGTGGGGTAATATCTCACCAAGGAGTCTTGGCACTTTAATGACCCTTGCCGTGATTCCCACTCGTGGCTCATATGACTTTTAACTAATTACATGATGACAGGGTGTGTGAGTGACTCAGAACCACCTCCAACAGGACAATCCTATCTGGGACTCTCCTACTAGAAATGAAACATCTTCATAAATCAAAAAGAAATCCAGGTGCCTTCATTTCAAGCACTTAAGCCTACCATGAGCTGGATGACTAAGAACCTACAAAGACATACAGTGCCCTAAAAAAGTATGTTTCTTTACATTCTTTCTTTCTTTTTTTGGTTTTTTTTTTTGCATATTTGTCACACTTAAAAAGTTAAGATTGTAAAACAAATTTTAATATTAGATATAACCAGAGTAAATACAAAATAAAGTTTTTAAATGATCTCATTTATTAAGAGAAAATGCTATCCAAACCTACCCAGCCCTGTGTAAGAAACTAACTGCAACCTTATTAAATCATGAATTACCTGTAACTGAATTAACACATTTAAAAAAAAAAAAAAAAGAGCTCAATTTCACTACCCACACCCAGGCCTGATTAATGCCAGACCTGCTGAATCAAGAATATACTTAGACCCTGTCTGACAAAGTGAAGTAGGATAAGATTTCAAAAGAAACACACTGTGTCACAATCAAGGAAAACAACTTTAATACAGTTACTGGTCGCAGTCTAAAGAAACTGCAGACAAACAAAGCTATTAACATCTATCAGTCTGAAAGGGGTTACAATGCTAAAATTAACCAACATGTTAGGTGTCGGTGCTGCTGCAGAACAGTAGTAACAACTAGTAACCAGACCTCACAGTCACAGCTGTGCTCCTGCCGCAACCACCAGCTGTGGAGAAGCGAGGAAGCGACAGAGGAAGATGAAATTAACGTGGTAAGAAAATAGATGAAGGGACATAATTAGGAAGGTAGAGATTCAAGGATTCAGATGAAATGAATGGCTGATTTGATCATGAGTCATTGCTAATTGCTTTTAAATGTGTAGCTTTTAATTGTCCCATGCTGCAGGGCAACTAAGAACTAACCCTACAACAACTCTACCAACCTGATGCCAGGCCCGATTTTTTGTCCCAGTCCAGCTCTAACTGCATGTATAACATCTGCTGAACAGATCCTTTAAAAAAAAAAAAACTGCACTGTGCAGTCTAGCAGATTTATATTCAGGTGTACCGTGTGAAATCCAATAAGTTACAGAAAAAGAGAGGAAATAAAAGCAGCTTGCATTTGAAATTATATACTGAATAATGCAAGTGTTACGTTTATGTCCTGAGTTATATATACCTTACCGTATAATTTGTTGATGCTCGTTTCCAGCGGCCTTCAGCGCCCCCTTGTGTCTGATGTTAGCGTATGCTTCCACTGGATTGGCTGCGCGGTTGTCAGTAGTGTTTACAGGAAACATGGCTTCCCTGTCTGTTGGAGAGCTTCAAGAAATGGAAGGTGAGTAGCCAAATTTTCAAGGGTGCAGCCGCGTTGTGATCGTTATAGCTTGTTAGCCTGGCAGCCATTTGGATAAAAGAGTCTTTTTTTCATCTGAGCACGCTCCTTGATGTTTTTCTCTGGTGACTAACCAAACCTTCATCCTTGCTTTGCTAGCTTACAGGCTAATAACAAGACGCTAGCTGGCGATATTAATTTAACGTCAGTTCATGCTATCTTTATAAAGGCCATCTACAGCGGCGTTTAAGGGTGTGTTGGGTACCCCATGGTCATAGACGTTTATTTTTTCCTCGACCATGCAACATGTTTCAGATTCAGCTCTTAAAAGCTGCTAGCTGTGATACAGTCAGCTACCTAGCTGGCTAACGTGCTTAGCAATGTGTCGCCCGTGTGTTCAGTAGGTAACGCGCGTTCAAACTGATTTTAAAAAATGAAAATAAAGCTGGGACACATCCCGCAACATTTAATACTAATAGGTAAAATCTGTGGTAGTGCTATCCCATTTTTCCACACATTTTTCCACACATTTTTCCACAATTTGAGCGCGTTGCAGAGCACAGAAATGTGCACTATCACGATCTAGTGATAGTGGAGACAGAGGGTGGCTGCTCCAGATAAACCTGGGCTTGGCATCATCTAAATGTGTGTGTAACCGGTCGGAAGCTGTGAATCTTTGTTGAGGTTTTGAGGCTCTCTTCTGTCTGCGTACTGTAGTGGACCGGAGGGGAGAGTCTGAGGAGTCTGGTGATGATGAAACCAGGAGGAAGAGCATCAATGGCGATGTGGACCCTAATCAGCCCACTGCTACGAGTAGGTCATCATCGCCTCCTACCCAGCCACACAGAATGTGCTTTATTTTACAAATTAGGCGTGCTGCTTGTGTTATTTTCACATGGATACTTTCTTAGATAAAATCTTTATGTGGCAATATGTTTTTTTGATAGCAGTGGATGCTTTAATTTTATTTCATTTATTCTTGCTCATATTAAAGGTAAAGAAGAGTCTCCTGTTGACATGGACACGATAACTTTGGACCCTGAGGAAGAGGTCAGTGGAAGTTTTGAATAAAATGCCTTTCATCTCTGATGACTTTTGTTTGTAGTTTAAGAAAGTGAATACGATAGTGTTAGAGCTCATAATAACAGTGTTTTTTTTGTTTTTTTTTTTTAAATTTGAACTTCTTTGTGTAAATCTGTATGCAGGTGCTGTGCTGTAACGCCAATTAACCATAGACTGCCTGATCTCTTACAGTGTCTATATTTCTTTCTAGGATGTTGATCTTGTTCACTGTCGTATTGGAAAGATTGAAGGACTAGAGGTGCTACAGAAGGCTAAAGTAAGTATTATTTAGGTGATGCGTTTGGCGGCAGTGTCATTACCGCCTGAGTCTTATTGGCATTTTGGTTTCATCTGCATTTTTTTTTTCATATCTAAAATAAGGACCTATCTAATGCGCCATAATTCTGCTCTTGATGGTATCCTCTTTTATTTTTGCCTCTCCTCTGCATGCAGACGCTCTCCTTACGGCAGAACCTCATTAAAACGATAGAAAACCTCGACAGTTTGAGTGCCCTGCGGGAACTAGATTTCTATGACAATCAGATCCGCAAACTGGAGAATCTGCACAACCTCACGGAGCTGGAGTAAGTTTGACAAAACTGTGCTTCTTACGTAAGCCTGAACAAAGGTCTCACATATCAAGGTATATTTATTCTGAGAGGGACTGTTGTTTTGACAACCCACAGGCAGCTTGACGTGTCATTTAACGTTTTGAGGAAGGTGGAGGGTTTGGAGCAGTTGACTCGGCTGAAGAAACTTTTTCTGCTTCACAACAAAATTAGCAGCATTGGGAATCTGGAGCACCTCACAGGTCTGGAGATGCTGGAGCTCGGCTCCAATCGCATTAGGGTGAGATACGAAGGGACTGTGCTGCACTGAGAAGTTGTTTTGAACTCCTTATGTAAATAATGGGTTTTGTTTGCAAAATATAAATGACGATTTGTTGGAAAATGTAAGTTGTGATGTGATTTTTAAAGTGTTGCTTTCATGTTGTTGTGTTCACAGGTCATTGAAAACCTGGATTCACTTACATCTTTGCAAAGTTTGTTTCTTGGCACTAATAAAATAACAAGGCTTCAAAATCTGGACGCTTTACACAACCTGACTGTTTTAAGCATCCAGGTATCCTCACATACATTCATCACTTGATTACAGTTGCACACGATCCAGACAACAGATAATCATTGGGTTTGCATTTACTTGCAGAGCAACCGGATTACGAAAATTGAGGGGCTTCAGAACCTTGTCAACCTGAAGGAGCTCTATCTGAGCCACAATGGCGTTGAGGTCATTGAGGGGTTGGAAAACAATGTAAGTTATAAACTTTCAGTCCCACATTTCCAAAACACATAAAAAAAATAGGGTTCCATACTGTTGAATTGTGCAAACATGTAACAGCAATGTTTGTTTTTCCGAACAGAAAAAACTCACCACCCTCGACATCGCAGCCAATCGAGTAAAGAAAATAGAAAACATCAGCCACCTGACGGAGCTGCAGGAGTTCTGGGTACAGATAGTTTGTTTGACATGTTGTTTAATGTACAGCCTCAGTACAGACAGCCCATCTTCACTGCTGACAGTTTGGCAGAAGAAGAAAAGTTTCTTAGAACATAGAAAATTTAACGTCAGCATGCATTAAAAGGCAAACATCATCAAATAATTAACTACACCTTTGCTTGTTAATAAAAATTATGACATTGTGGGTAGGGAACAGATCCTGCTGAGGTGGAGGTATGCACTGGAGAAAAGAGGAATGAGACACCTGGGAGATGGGTAGAAAAGTGAAGGTGGATGAGTTTAATTCCCCAGGGTCAGTCATTCAAAACAACAGTGCGCAGAGAGGTGAAGAAGAGAGTGGAGGCAGGGTGGGTGGATGTAATGAAGGCGGACATACAGAGGGCTGGTTGGACAGAGAGCAAAAATGACAAAATAAATGACAGAAAATTCAAAGTAAGACATAATTAGTTAAAGTACCCGTGTATTTGTATCACGTAATTTTTTTTGTTGAGCAGCACATTTAAAACAAAGCTTTCTTAAAAGTAAATTTTTGTTGCTACGTTCAGTGTGTAGTTCTTATATTGTTATGAGTTAAGCCGATGGTGCAACCTCACTGCTCTTGTTGTTTTGTATTATCTCCTCAGATGAACGATAATCAGATAGATAACTGGTCTGACCTTGATGAGTTGAAGAACGCCACTTCTCTGGAGACGGTCTACCTTGAAAGAAACCCTCTACAGAAGGATCCACAGTACCGGCGAAAGATCATGCTGGCGCTGCCCAGCGTACGCCAGATCGACGCCACCTTTATCCGCTTCTAAGCTGCAGTGTACGATTTACCTGCCAGCTTCAGTGTTCTCCCTCACCTCCCTGCCTGTCCTGCCTACACAAACGACAACCTTTCGATTCACATTGGCGTCACTCAATTATATAGCCGCGTCACACATTCCAACATATAGCTCACCCACTGCTCACTCAACATACATGTATGCATGTATGCACTCATTCAAACCTTGATCTGTACTTTTGTGTGGAAGCTTTTATTTATTAAGGTGGACCTGTGAAAATGAAAAACTACCGTACACTCATTTCCACATTTTTTTTTCCTCTGCACTTTTTTTCCCCCCTTGTGTTGTTTTGCATTTGGGATGTGCTGTTCTCAGTCATGAAGTTCAGGAAATTATGAAATCAGTCTTATTTATCACACTATTGAAGTTTCACTGTTATCATAACAGAGGAATTCTTAACATTGGAGGCATTCTTGTATATTTAAGGGATTTTGGGAGTTTACTTCTTTCGGTTGGGCGGAAAAAGGCTGGGGGGTTTTTTGGGCGGGGGTGTTGAAACACATCGAGTAAAAGAACAATTCAGCGTTAAAGGGAAAGTCTATAACATAATAGAAGCTGCTTAAGTTAAACTTTAGGATATGGCTCACCAAGCTTCAAAACTGTTCCAAATTTATTAACAACTGTGACAGTTTGGGAAGCCTCTAAAACGAAGCTCACAGCGCCATAATGACATCATGCTGACATCAAGCAGCATGATGGAAAGCGGATCCTTTACGGCTTGATTTACCATTTCAATAAACTGGTTCTGTTACTTACAGAAGGGGGGATTTTTTTTCCATGTCCAGCAGCCTTGTCTGTTCCTTGTTCAGAGATTTTACAGCTTATAGATCCATTTGCTGATTAACAAGACTGACCTCTGCAGTAAATAAAACTCATGAGAATGTAAGAACAATTAATGTGTCCATAATGATGGTTTTGTAATCAGTGGTGCCGTCACTTTTAGTTTATTTTAATTTTTTAGCCTTTAATGCATCACTGATTACTATGACAGAATATTAGGGCCACATTGAGAAAAACAAAAACATTGTTGCTCATTTTGAGAATAAAGATAAAATTTCGAGATTAAAGGCGAAATGTGGAGATTACCGTTGTTGTTTTGAGACCAACTGCCACGGTCGCACTACCCTCTAAAAATGCCTTGTTTACATGAGCTAGTGAAACAAATTGTGATCAAACATGCATCCTCTTTATTGGACGAGAGTGTAACCACGGGTAACCTCGCATCTGTCCACTGCCAGCCATTTCATTTTGTATAAATCAGCTCTTCTGTGTTTGTGTGTTTCTGTATAAACTTTTCAACGTCCTTAAAAGAGAAATCATTTCCTTCCTTGTTACTCAAACTGATTCTGAAGTACGATTTTACTAACTCAGGGGGTATGAAAACCATGCTAGTTTGTCTCGAAACAACAACTGTATTCTCCACATTTTGACTTTTTTTCTCAAAATGATTGATTTTTTTTTTCTTAATGTGGCTGTAATACTTCATAGATTACAGCTTTAGATTTCTTTGGCTAAAAAAATGCTCATAAAGTTTATTTGAACTGATAAAATCAAAATGTAGATTTTTCCTTCATTTACATTCTACTGGCTGGTTTGATCTCATGATAACTAATGTAAGATAGACTATTAATGCTGCTGGTACAGACAGTCTTTATAAACTACTAAACTACATTCGGCAGATGTGTGAAGACACTGCATTGATTCATTTGGCATTTAGGATGGCTTCAAAAAAAAAAGAATTTCTGTGTATTTATTGACAAGATTTAATACAGGATTTTCTCAGATCAAACAATACAATGACTGCCTGGAACCAAAGTTAATAGATTACTCTTTGGGTCTCCTGTATATAGTGCTCCTGTATATGCTTGAGTGCACTTGGTTTTATCCCTGGTACAATTAAAATGCGATGCATCTTTTATATGAAATATGAACTCCCCACCTCAGGGCTTTTAAGTTCACACGTGAATATAGTAGAGAAGCATCAAATTTATGTGTATTAAATGAGAAGTGCTAAACTAAGTGCTCCCTTTGCACTCATAATTATAACCTGATTTTATTTGGATTCATTGGAAACCTTTGAATTGTTAAAAGTACCCTGAGTTGGCATTTAAATCTCCCACTGTAGCCTAAAACCCACGCTGAAATGTTGGTTTCTATCGTAGAACAGCTGTTTATTGTGATTATGATCACAGCCTTTTTAAATCCAGTTGCTTGTGATCGTAAGCATAAATTAACAGTAGAACAATTATCAGACTATCAGCACTGACGTTCTTGCTAATTGAAATGAATGTAATGTTATTTTTATATTCAGCTTGACTGAAACTGGCCAGTGGGATTGAAAGTATCACGTTGTGTATTTGTAAATAGAGTTTGGACATGCCATGATGTAGAAAGTCAGTGCCATCATCACCTTCCCTTTGTAAAGTGACATTCTTTTTCCTCTTGTTTTGTTTTCACCCGGCAACACAACAGATCTGTGCGAGATACTATAGTTTAAGATGACATGACTCTGACTGGTCACTGAAGGAGCAGCTGTTCAGATTGCTGTTTGCTCCTTGTTGTTAGGACTGAGTCTTCAGGTTTTGGGCTTGGTTGATGCCGTTTTCAAACTGAATGTATGATGCAAATAACAATAAAATGACACTACTTAAGAAGCGGGTTTGTGTAGTTTTAATTTCAAAGATAAAGAGTCTCATAAAGCACAGCTGTGAAACTTAATTCACTGTCAAATGATTATGTAGCTGGGTATTAAAGGATCCTTTATTATGACAGCTGCTTAATAAATTAGATTTGCTATATTAACAGCCAAAACAATAACAACACACTCTATGAAGCCCCGCAGCTCATCATCTGTCTGAAACAAGCTGTTAGCTGCATAGCCATTTAAGCCAAACTTTGGGTCTCCTGTGTATTAGAACTCATCCTATTGGCTGCCCCCAGCAAACAGATGGTTTAAATCACAGGTGGGTGGGGCTTGCTATGCTCACATTTTAGGGGACGTCCATCATGAGTCATCATACAGACTCAAGAGCAGGAAAATATATAAAGGGTGTGATGTGGACCATAAAGTCTGGCCTCAAAGGGACTGCTTTTGCATATGAAACTTTGGCCATGTTTATTAGCAGTATTTGTCTTTTTGTTTATGCATGCATTATGTATGTATCTGACAATAAGGAAAAGCATAATGAGTTTCTTTTAAGTTAAAGTTACTGGACTTTGACTTTAAACAAAACTTAATTCCTTAATTAAAACTTAATTTCTTGAAAATCTAGATACACTCACCTGCCACTTCATTAGTTACACCTTGAGATACACCTTGTTAGTTCCCTGTTTTCTTTCAGAACTGCCTTAGTTATTTGTGATTCAGATTCAACATGATGTTCAAAACATCCTTTAGAGATTTTGGTCCATGTTGACATGACAGCATCACACAGTTGCTGTAGATTTGTCACCTGCACATCCATGATGTAAATCTCTACTTCCACCACATTTCAAAGGTGCTCTATTGGATTGAGATTTGGTGACTGTGTACGCAGTTTGAACAGAGTGAACTTATTCAAGAAACCATTTTGAGGTGATCTGTGCTCAAGTCTTCTATTGTTCAATTTGCCTGTAGGAACTCTTATCTGACAGTAGTGGCACCCGGTTTGGTCTTCTGCTGCTGTGGCTCATCTGGTTTAAGGTTTGACGTATTGTTTACTTAGAGATGCTGAAAGAAGTTTGGTTTGTCACCTCTGACCTGTGGTATCAACATGGCATTTTCACTCAGAGAACTGCTGCTCAATTGATATTTTCTGTTATTTTCAAACCATACTCTGTAAACCCTAGAGATGGTTATGTAGGAAAACCCTAGCAGATCAACACCTTCTTAAATATTCAGACCGGCCCGTCTAGCACCAACAACTATCCCATTTCTTCCCCATTCTGATGGTTGGTTTAAATTTAAGCAGGTAATCTTGACTTTGTCTACATGTCTAAATATGCTGAGTTGCTGCTATGGTATTGCTATTGGCTGATTTTGATATTTGCATTGATAAGCAGTTGAACAGGTGTACATAATGAAGTGACCAGTGAGTGTAGATGAGTGTAGATATGTTGACTGAATTATGACCAGGTAAATTATGTATGAAATATAGCAGTCTACACACAACATTATCATATGAATAACTCTGTGTCTACAGCACAGAAAATGTAACTAGCTGGTCTCAGTTTCTGAATATGAATTAAAGAAAGGTTTATATTTTTAGCAAAATAGCAGGAAAATAAAGAGAAATTTTATTAATTTTTATTACTAAGGTAGAAGGGTATATAATATAATATAATATAATATAATATAATATAATATAATATAATATAATATAATATAAAAAAACTGTATAAAAACTGTGTAAAATTCCAACACACGTATTTTTTTACGTAATAAGCCAGCAACGGCAATTGACTTTAGTTCATTAAAACTACATGACCCAGAATGCAGCACTATTGTTACGCATGGGGTCCGCGTCGCGCCGGGCAGGGGAAAAATTACGACTTTGCGCATGCGCCTCATCTATGTTGTTGTTTGTGGCGGTAAGATGGCGGCGCTCGGAGATACCTCAGCTCCGGGGGTGAACGGGTTAATACAACAATTCACAGCAATAACAGGTAAAAATAACATTTTAATTAGCGTTTATTTCACTCAGTGGATTTTTGTGCTCATATAGGAACACTTCCCTCGCCGGATAAATCTTGAAATCCGTGCGCAGATGAGAAAACGGGCGTTAAGTGTTGCTCTTGCTCCTGCGCTGCCAGTGGTTTGCAGAGGGGAAAAAGCACAGGCAGTTATCAGCTAAACTCAAGTGAAAGACTCGGAAAATGAACCTTTAAGCCGCCAGCTTTGAAAGTTATTTTTAATCATCACTTAAAAATGTCTGCTTTTCTTGTTAGTGCTCCTTACAGACACAATCTCGCTAACCTAGAGCGGTTTTTATGCTCTTTTTTTGCGTGGCGTGTTGCTCGATAATGTGGAATGGAGGTCGGCTGTTCAACATTTCCCTTCTTCATCACCACCAGCCAGACTTCATGTTGTTGCTGTCACTATGGCTCTGGCTGTGGCCCCAGACACTATTTATTGGTCACAACCTGAGGACTCCGAGTGTCAGCGCAGACACTATCTGTAGTTTATCAGCACTTTGACACAGTGGACGGTGTTTTTTAAGTTATTAAGCGGCAAAGAAGAGGGAGACTCTGTTCAGGGGCTGCTACTTGATACGGACATGCGCAGTACAGACGAAATCTCATCGTCGCCCCGCGGCACTCCGCTTATAAATACTACAGGTTCATTCAGATGTGGAGTGTCCAAATCACTGTCACGACGTTGTGGACTACCGCCATGTGTGACATTAAGGCTTTTTGCATTGTTCAGGTGTTTTCGCACATTTCCGTTTATTTACCAAACATCGCGTGGTATATGCGGAGCATTTCCGCCCACCAAACCTTTTCTGAACTGAAACTGAACTATCACGCGGTTGTTTGGCGTTAACTCATTTCACTATAGTGATATAGCGTTAGTTTAAGATGTGCTTTCTTTGTCCCAAAAGTTGGGGAAACTCAGTTAAATAAGTAAAGCATTTTTTTTTTCATTTAAAATCAAAATAAATATAAAAGGTAAAATAAATGTGTCCATTGTCAAAGTGACATGTGGTTGCTTCTGTGACCACATATACGGAAAAACAAGTAATCAAATACTAAGATACTACCAAGTTACTAAGTACTACGAGACTATGTTGTCACATGATAATAAAAGCATTTAATCCCTTGAGTGAATAAAACACGTGTGTATGTACTCATAATGTTTAGTGAGCTGGTTATAACTTTACTCTGGGCCTTATGTGGAACACTTATAGCATTACACAGTGAAGTTTGAACATTTAAGATTTTTTAATGAGGTCAGTGTTGCTGTTTGCCACACTCTGTGCTTTGCTTTCGCCCAGTTATATGATTTTATTGATACTGCTGACAGTGTTGTTAAATTATTGGTGAGGTTTGCATAAAGCAGAAAGAAGACTTGATCCAGTATAATACAAAAAAAGCGGACAAAAGGTTCACTGTCATGAGTTTGATGTGATGCTGGTAGGGATGGGTATCGTTTAGGTTTTATCCGATACCAGTGCCAAATTGGTACTTTTGAAACGGTGCTTGAATCTGTGCTTAAAGAATGGAGAACACAAACTTCGTCCAAAAACCTCTCATGTTTTTATTTTTAGCAGTCTCTTTTTTTCTGCAAAATGATAAGAACCGTAACAACATATAAACATCATCTGTGCAAAGATTTATGTTTTTAAAGTGAAACAGTGAAAATTACAGCTGTCAATACATGAATATCCAGACGTTGTACAAAAATGTCCAATTCTTGCACACAATTGGACACCATGCCACTTGATTTTTTTAGGTATTTAAGAGCAGTCATTAATTAATTTTATTAACATGCCTAAAAATGCTTTTTTTTAAAAATGCGTTTTTGAAGAATTAACCATACATTTACATGGTAATGGGCCTTTTCTGCCATGGAGCACTTAATTGGTCTCTGGCCCTTTAAAATCTGAGGGGCTGTAACTTTGGTTTCTTTTGGTCAATTTGCATGATTGACACCTCTTTTTAATTGTTTGAGCCAATATCTTGATGCATTCTCAATCATCCAGGGAAGTAAATCTCCAAAAGTTGAATCTGTTCATCTGGACGTAGCGTTTTGTGGGAGAAACGTTTCGTCACTCATCCAAGTGACTTCTTCAGTCTCAGAGTCTCAGCCAGTAGAGTCACAGTAACGATGCCATGTTCACGTTACGTCAACCAATCAGACGTTGTAATGCCAAAACCCACGTGGGCCCAAATTTACTGCATGTGACGTCTGTCCAGTCACGTGTCTATAGGTGGGTCTAAAATGGAGGTTGTTGACGGAAAACGACTCTGATGCAGCTAGGTAGGCGTGGTAACTGCTGATAATCACATGGCTACCGGCTACCGGAGAAAATAACGGAGGAAATCTGGACGGTAAGCCAATGTCTGTCTTAGCGCATTTGCGCCGCTGTGTGTTTTTGTGGTCTTCTTTTGCCGCTCATTCAGTGAATTTTGGTCAGAGTGTGGTGAAACTTGGTATTTGGAATTGGTGATAGCGCTGGAAGATAACCAGCCTATCTTTAGCCGGTTACATGAAGTCTGGAGAATTTCTGGTTCGCCTTGTTTGTATAGCGGACTTGTGCGCATTTACATAACTGCTCGTTTAATCATGGCTTGTTTTCGTTGAGTTTGGTGGTTGTAGAAATGGTTTATATGACATTTTAGCTGAGATTCAGAGGTTTCTGTGGATACCACACGTCTGGACTTATATTTCTCACCCGTGTTATAACCAATTAAACGTGATCTCCTCCTTTTGCTCATGGTACCGGGCGTGGGGCTTAAAGCACTTGTTGCAGGCTGCTGAGTTTGCATCTTTTGCTGTGAAGTACAGCCAGACTTTTGACCGCTTCGCCTTGGGCATTTTAATCTGTAGCTCTGCTCTAAAAGAACATACGCACCTGGGCCCGCCTACTATCCTTGTAAAGGTAAAATGATTGGCTAGAATCCAAAGTGTATGACATCTCAAGAAAAAAAAAAGCACCGAAATAAAGCACCAAAATGTGCGCTGCTTTTCGGTCTGGTTACTACCGTTTATGTCAGAACCGAAACCGGTACCCATCCCTAGATGCTGGTGACACCTTGGTGTAGTGGTTAGTACCGCTTTGGAATCCATCCTTGGTACTCCAGCTTCCTCTAATAGTCCAAAGACATGCTTGTTTAATTGGTGATTCTAAATTGGCTGTAGGTGTGAATGTGATGGACTGGGAACATGTCCAGTGTGCCCTGCCTTTCTATGAAACTTGGGATAGGCTCCAGCCTTATGTGACCTCACAAGTGAAAGATGGATAGCTAGACTGTGATATACCACTCTCAGAAAAACATGAGCATTGTAATATAGTAACTAGGGATTGAGGAAAAAAATGATAGAGCGAAGTATGATGATATTTTGTGTAGTGATGTTGTATGAATACAGGGACACTAAATATTGCTATTTTCTTAAAAAAGTTTAAATACCCTGGGAATACTGCAAACAAGGAGGCTGATCTAATGCACCACCATCCCGAGATAACGTTAGCCAAGCAAAATTAAACTAAATCAACTCAACTGAAAAACTATCCAACACTGGTGACACTTAGCTTGACAAAGCAACTACCTAATTCACAGCTAATGGCTAATTCAAATGAGTAAAAATAGGACAACGGCTTCCTTGTATATAAAGATAATAGGCTGTATTTAATATTTTTATATTCTGTGACCACAACTTGAGCTAACCAAATGTTTATGGCATTGGTGATTGCACGGGTTGCCTGATAGGTGGTAACCTTTCTGCAAACAGTAACAGTCTCACTTGGACTGACTGCAATCAGCTTCAGAGAGATTGTTGGAAGTTTACAAATAATTGCGTCTAATTTATTCATGTAGACAGATTGCTAACATGTTGCCATCGGTCTGAATGAGTCGTGAGCACAGCTCGAGGAGGACTGAAGTGGCTGCCCACTGGTTGTATTCTGGTAATATTTCTCACCCCAACTGGTTGCAGCAGTTGGCCGCCTTTCCCTGAGCCTGGTTCTGCTGGAGGTTTCTTCCTGTTAAAAGGGAGTTTTTCCTTCCCACTGTCGCCAAAGTGCTTGCTCATAGGGGGTGATATGATTGTTGGGTTTTTCTCTGTATGTATTGTTGTAGGGTCTACCTTACAGTATGAAGCACCTTGAGGCAACTGTTGTTGTGATTTATTAATAAATTGAATTAAAGATGAATTATGAACAGGAAGGTTGCTGAGTGTAACTGTTAAATGTTAATTTCTGTGTATATAGACAGCAACAGATATGTGATTTTCAACAAATTGTCACAGTTAATTGCTGTATTAACTAAAATAGACTGCATTTAGTTACCAGCTTGACCGCATTTATTTGCAGACCAATAGCAGACTGTCTTATGGCAACATTTATGGCAGGTTTTAGTGACAGTGTTGGTTTGCTTGACAGTCTTTTATACCAAAAAAATATAAAAAAAATATTTTATCACACTAATGTAATTAGGGCCTGGCCAATAATTTTTTTTTAACACAAATACCAATATTTGATTTTCAGCCAGTATATTGTTTTATTTTGTTTAGGCAGTCAAAACAAAAAATGTTTGTCATGTGTGGTTATTTATGATTCCCTACTAAGATAATATGACAATGAATTTTAAAAATAAACTTTTATTGTCACGAGAAGTGGTAGATTACTCCTTTATACTCTGCCCAAGTCTGCTTAGATTAGCAGGTTGTTGTTTGTGGTGATTCAAACATGAGTTGCCAACAGGAAAAAAACAGAGTGCCCTCTAGTGGGCAAACTATACAACGTTATTCATTTTTATTTATCGGCATCTATGAGATTTCCAATATGGATATATTAGCAAATACCTTATAGCTACTGGTTGAAAATATCGGTCAGCTGATATTTGGCTCTAAAATACAATGTGCCACTATGAATTTCTCAATGTTATTTGTTAATCTGTAAACATTTGTGAATGCATTGTGCTCATGGTTAGTGCCTAAATATCTAACTCTCTTCCAGGAGCCACAGAGAGCGTAGGAAAACATATGCTGGAAGCATGCAACAACAACCTGGAGATGGCAGTGACCATGTTCCTAGATGGAGGCGGGATTGCAGAGGAGCCCAGCACCAGCTCCAGTTCTGCAGCGTCAAGCAGCAGAGCGCCCTCTACAGAGTAAGCTGTGACTTTTCTCTACAAGCCTACATCAGACAAAAGTAAAACAAAATCCACAGAGTTAGTTTGTTTGCTTTGATCATGTTTTATTTCAAAAATAGAAATATTCAAATTTTCTGCTGATTGTTTATCTAAGCTTAGAATCTGTGTTTACCACAAGCTGACAGGAAACGAAAAATAGCATTCGTTTCATTGCTTCCTTATCATACTAAATGTTGATTGTTTCTAATATGATTATAGATCTTTTACAGCTGATTGCTTTTCTACATAAATAACTCTGTATATGTTGCCTTCATGCCTTCCTCAGTGAAGTGCGGGCTCCAATTCCTCAGAAGCAGGACATATTGGTGGAACCAGAACCCCTTTTTGGAGGTATGTTGCTGCTTTTATTTGTCAGTCCTGCTTAAGGCAAAGAAATCTTGATGTAGACTACCAGCTGTCTGTAAAGATGATGATGATTTTTTTATTTGTTTACTTATTTATTTTTTTATTACATATATTCAGTGCCAAAGCGAAGAAGACCTGCTCGATCAATATTTGATGGTTTCCGAGACTTTCAGACGGAAACAAGTGAGTATTTTCCAAAATGTACAAGTTAAAGCAAATCAAATGTGGTAGTGCTGTTTCCTAACAATCACCATTAAAGTCTGTCTCATTTTTCTGTTGTGGCATCTTAACTTCCAGTAATGACTGAATGAATGTTTTTCTGTTCCTAGTCCGCCAGGAACAGGAGCTGCGTAACGGTGGAACAGTGGATAAGAAACTGAGCACCCTGGCAGACCTTTTCCGTCCTCCCATTGAGCTCATGCACAAAGGCAGCTTTGAGACGGTGAGGAGTCACTCACAGGACACTGTACCCCACACCTTTATTCAGCCTGTGTGAACTTTCAGCCAAATTTTAGATGATGACTGAGTAGGTAGATGGTGAAAACCTGCAATGTCATGCCTCCTTGCTTGTGATCGCACACCGCTCATGCGAAAACCTGTTCCCCCAAAAAGTTGGGAGGACTAAAATTTGTGTAAAAGCAGATTGCAATTATTTGTCATAACACAAATTTGAGTGTTTGTAGTGAAAGAAACAACATCAAATGCTTAAAATTAGAATTTTTCTCATCATCTGGAAAGGACACACTATGTTTTTCCCACTAGTTTGACTGCTTTGGAAGGGGCAGATATTTCAAAACAGCATGACCCCCACCTAAGGAAACACTGGGAAATGCTAGATGATATATACAGGTTTTAGAGCAAAATACGCCACCATTAAGGGGACTTTCCTTTTTTCTAACTTTAGGGAGTTGGTGCCAAAAATAGATATTTGTAATTATTTAGAAAATGTACCAGTATCATTTCCTAAACGTATGCCAATATAAACAAAGACAGTAGAATTTTTAGCATGGTTTCAAAGAACTTCGACTTTAGTCGTAGTAACGTGATATTTAGAATCTCAAAAAGATCATTGCCTTTATTTTTTTATTTTGTAAATACATGCAGTAAGAAACATAGTTTTAAATATCTCTATATAGAATTATTATCACTTTGACCTTCAGATCATTCTATTGACCTTGAAGGAGAGGTCAGAGGTCAAATGTGACATATTTTAAATCTTTATACACTATTTTCTATATATTGACAGTATTTACCACAATATTCAGAGTCACAGTCACTAAGTCTTTTAATGGATTGTTAACACGACCCCACCCCTAAATATTTTTTCATCAGAATACATACAAAAAATTTCAATAAAAATTTCATTTACAGACAGAATTGCACACAACAACACACACAAGAATCAAGAACCGAATTTTTCACTTTCAGCATTTGATTTGTAGTTTTTGAACTATTTCCAGTTGAAATTAAGGTTTCAGTTCATTGTAAATAATCTTTTTTCTTAGTTAATTTTATTATTTGTTCTCCACCAAGCAAAAGATATGTTTTGCGTTTAAATCAAGACTTGCAGACTTAATGATTTCCATCATAAAGTAAATTTGTCTTTGTAAATCGTGAATTCCCTCTAATTCCATATGTCTTTCTTTATGTTTGTAGGCTAAAGACTGTGGACAGATGGAAAACAAATGGCTAATGATCAACATACAAAATGTTCAGGACTTTGCCTGCCAGTGTCTGAACAGAGATGTGTGGAGTAATGATTCAGTGAAGACCATCATCAGAGAACACTTCATATTCTGGCAGGTATGAGGTTTTAAGAGCGCAGTGTGGTGTTTTCTATGATGCATGGCGTTATTCATGAGGGAATTTATTTAGTCCATCCATCCATCTACAGTTTGGTAGTTAGGTGTTAGCACCATCATCTCACAGCAAGAAGGTCCTGGGTTTGAATCCACTGGGTAGCGCAGGCCTTTCTGCATGGAGTTTGTATGTTCTCCCTGTGTGTGTGGGTTTCCTCTGGGTACTTGCTCCTACAGACCAAAGACATGCATTTATAAAGTTTGGGTTTTTTGTTCTACACAGGGTATAAAACGATTTTTTTTAAACCTGTAGGCCATACCTATCATGCATGTTGTATTTTTTCCCATGTATGGACAAAATTTAACAATGGTATAACATTAATTGCAGCTCAGTCTGTAGCAGTGCCACAATCAACACCTCTGGTTTATGCTACCAGAGCACTTAAACAAATACCACCCTAATTCTTGCAACGAATACAGCAAGCCAAACCAAAAAGTACATCAAGCCTACATGTTCACAATAACGAGCAGATGTGCCTGCTTCCGAGCAGTTGAGACCGTCTTACACGTCTGCTGTGTGTAGGTGTCACTGCAGTCACATGCTGCTTATAGCAGATGGCAAACGACTGGCTTGTTCGTGGGTGGGGCGAAACAACTGCTGGAATGTCATATTGTAAGATGTGGATTATAGTCTTTAGAAAATGCAGTACTTGTTGATCAAAGGTGTTTAAAGTCTGTTTCGTGTTTAAAATTGCCTCACTACACCTACCCCTACTGGTAGGTGTAGTGAGGTGAAGTAGCAATCATTGAGCAAAGATGGGAAAGTATATTTTCAGAGCTGTAAAAAAAACAAAAGACAAAAAAAAGAAGCAATTTTACCACTTAGAGGTAAAAGGTTGGTGGGTATTGGTGAGTGAGGCTTTTCTGTTTCTGAAGTGGGGTGTGGCAGAGTAAGAAGTAGAAAACTCTGGTCCTGTTAGCTCTACAGGGCTTAAAGTGAGAGTAAAAGTTCAAAGTCATGGGCTATGGAGAGGAGCAGCACAGTGGTGCAGCTGTTAGCCTCAAGATGGTCCCAGCTTGGGCCTTTTGGTGAATAGTTTTCATGTTCTATGCATAAATGCAGGAGTTCTTCCTGTTAAAAGGAAGTTGTTTTTTTTCCTACTGTCACCAAGTGCTTGCTCATAAGGGGTCATATACTGTAATTACTGTAGGGTCTTTATCTTATATATACCTAATATAAATTGTCTTCAGACGACTATTACTGTGAATTGGCGCCATATAAATAAAAAAGAATTTAATTGAATTCCTCACACAGTCCATAGAAGACATGGATGTTAGGTTAACTGGTAAATCTAAATTGGCTGCATGTGTGAATGTGAGTGTGTCAGTCTCGCTGTGTTAGTCCCATGACAGACTGGCAACCTGTCCAGGCTGTACTCCAGCTGAGATAGGCTCGAGCCCGACTGTAACTCTGAACTGGATAAGTGGAAGAAAATGGGTGGATGATGGCAGGGCTCACAAAATCGCTAGCCCGACGTCCCAGGGCTAGCGATTTTTCCAGTCGGGCTACCAAAATCTATCTCAGCCCTGCCCGTCGGGCTATCATAGGAAGGAAAAATATATGTCAGTGCTTTTGCATTCTTTCGGACATGTAGCTGGGTAATTATGTCATTGGCATCGATGAGCCACTGTCAATATGTGACGTATTGAAATCGCGTTTGAATTTGCGCTTGTTTTTTGCTTTCACTTTGCAATCGCGCGAACTGTGTATAGAGAGCGACAGTACTGATTGGTGAGTGACGATTAATTGCGCACCAATTCCTCTGACATCGTCTCATCAATCGTTAGCTTACTATGCAAACGTGACAAGTGAAATCTCCCACAGCAAGCTTAAACATGTAAGAGGTTGATCGCGCAGAGAATCGCTGAGTGTTATGTGAGTGCGTGTGTAAAAGCAGCAGGATATATATTTTAGTTCTGCTGAGCCAAATAAGACAGGTCAGGGTGAAGAAGTGACAGCCAAAGAAAAGCTTACCACAAAACGGAAAAGTTATGACAAATCAGACTATAAGGCAAAAAGAAAGTGCAGCTTTATGGTTTCATGGACAAAAGAATTTCTGTGGCTTCAATATGACAAGCTAAATAACCAGGGGTGCACATAAGTGGTCCGCAGGTGCACATTCGCTGTCAAAATAAAAAACGCGCACCAGATAAGAAGTTGCAACGCGTGTTTGCGTACATATGATTTTCTGGAGGAGGACAGACATTTGTTTAGAACTCTTAAAGATGTCGAAGAAGCTCCTTTAAGCAATTACTTTGGTGTTCCCCCACCTCCAAAGAAATGTCAGAAGGAGTCCGAACCGCAAAAGAAGCGTATTCTCGGAAAAGTGGTTGCTAAACAAATGATGAACGCACAGAGATTTGGTGTAGAATGTGCCGTGAAAGTCCCACTCTAGCGGACAAAAACAGTGCCTTTTAATGGGCGCAAACGCGCGTTGCATCTTCTTATCTGGTGTGCGTCTTTTATTTTGACAGCGAATGCGCACATGCGGACCACTTATGTGCACCCGTGTAAATAACATAATGTTCTGCCAGGTGTGTTGTTGGTTTTCCGTCGATTTCTGAGTCGACAAGCGCCTTTGTTACTGGGACCAGTAATTTTAAGAAAGACCCCCATTAGAACCCATGAGAAATGCAAGAAATGCATTATTGCTCAGTCTGCAATATCTTTCCCAGAACAAACACCATTTGCAAATAACATACTAAAAATAAACCTGAAAAATCTGTTTAGAACAGCGTACTATGTTGCAAAGAGTGAACTACCATTGGCAAAATTTAGCAGTCTTTGCAAACTTCTAAAAGCAAATATCCTAGATCTTGGTTCCACTTATCTCTTACCCGTGACTTCAGTGGAAATTTCAAATTCAGGATCTGACACAGACTGATTCATGTTCTACACAGTTCTTACAAGTTCATAGAAATTTCTGTTCAATTAGAACCAAGTATTTGAGTTAATGATTGTAATTTTTATACAATGTTGTAATTTGTGTTTCAACAATTTTTTGATTAATGTTTTGTTTCTGTTACAATATTATACTTTAATGTATAATATTGTAAAGGAAACAAAACATCAATCAAAAAAATTGCTCTCTTTTTTATTCGGGCTACTTAAATTTATTTTGGGCTACCAAAAACTGAAGAGTGCCTGCCCGAAGGGCTACCAAGGATTTTGAAATTTTGCGAGCCCTGGATGGAAAGTTGTGGAGGGAGGTGCTTTTCCAAAGCAGTCCACCCGTCTTTGCATTATACAGTGTGGGCACACTTTAAGTCCAGTTTATATTCTATTGTTCATGTTCTTTCTCTGCAGGTATATCATGATAGTGAAGAGGGACAAAGATACATCCAGTTCTATAAGCTGAACAAGTTTCCCTACATTTCGATCCTGGATCCACGCACAGGTGAGTGTTTGTGGAAGGCTGATTGGTGATGTACGAACACACTCAGACCATTGAGTTGTTTCCAGCTGATCAAGAAAACAAACAAATAAGTGACTTACTGGCAAGATTAAAGTACAGCTCTCACTCTGAGAGGCTTATGAAAGCAGTTTTTATTATAATTGCACAGAAAGATGATGTCTGCATGCATAATTTTTGTAAGACGTGAATAGTGTTATGAAAAATAATTTAAATGTCAGTAGTCTTCAAGAAGCTTGAATAACAGTGTTTATATCAGGAAATGGGATTGAAGCAATACTAAAGCGACAAACAATTTGATATTATGTCACAATAAACTGCGTAAATCTGCACTGTTGATCTAAACTGATGTGTGCGTCTCTCTCTCTCTTTTGTTATAATTAAATACTTAATTATTTCCTGCTTTTGGTGGCTGTTATTATTGACCAGTTCTGTTCAAACCATGTTCACATTAGGTCAAAAAATGGTGGAGTGGAACCAGCTGGATGTGGCGTCGTTCCTGGAGCAGGCAACTGGCTTCCTGGCAGAGCACGGGCAGCTCGACGGGCCGTCCTGCCACGCACCTCCTGCCAAACGAGCTCGCTCTGTGGGTCTCTCATCTCATGTGTCACCTCTAATTCCCTCTATGTTTCTGCTCTAATAAGAGCCCCTCGCTCCTGCTGTGACTCTGCTGGAATTTCCTCAGTCACACCTCTGATCAGTTTTAGAGGCATCTGGGATGTTTTTTAGGATTTTGCATCACAGCTTCAGGGTTTGGATAAATGTCATGCTATCATCCATATCAGCATATTTTAGTGCTGTGATATTTGATGTTGTCAGTGTCATGCAGCCATCCATATTGTTATAAGTCTTTGTGTTGCTTTACTCATATCTTTGTTACTTTTTTTTTAACAGTTGTACACTATTTTATCTTTTAGGAGAGTTTAATCGATGCCAGTGAAGACAGTCAGTTGGAGGCAGCAATCCGAGCTTCTCTACAAGAGACCCACTACGAGTCCTCAAATGTCCCCGAACCCCCCGATTCTCCTCGATCAGACGACGAATCGGATGCAGAGCCTTTCTCTGACAGCGAAGGGCCTTTCTCTGTTGACGGCTCAGACAGCGAGACGCCAGCACCCCATGAAGAGAAAAGTTCGACCGGCAAACACACTGCGACCCCCTCTGCAGCCACTGCAGCCCAGCAGCGTCTTCATCCTGATAGCTCCACTTCTTCCTACAGAAAATCACCGTACAAAGAAAACAACCACAGTCACAAGAAAGAGGAGAGCAAAAAGAACCACCTGGAGCCCTCGGCTCCCGGGCCTCGTCATCCCCAGCCTGATTCAGACTCTGGTGGGAATCACTGCGCCCCACTACCTGAAAGCGCAGGAACTTCGAAGATCAGCACCACCACAACCTGTGATGTGGACTGTCCTGAGGACAATGGTACGACAAATGAAAAGTATTTTAGGTTTCATGAGTGTGTGTGTGTGTGTGTGTGTGTCTGTTTTCGATGCAACCATAATAAGCTGAGCAGCAAGTTTGCTTTAAAAAAACAACAAAAATCTAAAGGCCTTTGCGGACTTGCAAACTCTGTCCGAATATTTTGTGCACTACAGTGTCAACCTATTTCACTGGATGAATTTGTGACTTTTATTCGCATTTGGAAAAATAAACAGATCTGCCCAGACAGACTACTGCACTGTAGTTCAAAGTGCATCAATACTGAATATACAATGATATGGAAATAGTAAAATAATGCTGTTTAGCCACAGGCTCGGAGCTAGACACTGCTCCGGGTCAATCAGCTCTCTGAAATTATTTCTCTTCCTCCTCAGTTGCGGTTCCAACTCTTTCAAAAACAGCTCAAACTGTCCTGCTGACATCCTGAAATATTTACAGAAGCAGTCGTGGTGCTGCTTCAACTCCTTGATCAAACCATGAAATTGTCCCTACTGCTGCCTTCTCATGAGAATTTGATGATGTTCTTGTTTAGAAACATCAGGACCATCATCATCATCGCTTGATGTTGATGTTATCTTTTCACGTCACATTTTTTTTCAGGCGAATTTTCTGCAAACTGCAATGCTTTCTGTGTGCATCTGCGTTACACCACAAGTTTGGATCCCAAAAATTTGCTCAGGGTATTAAATCCCACTTATGCCAACATATTGTTTGTGATATGACCCTTAATCCTACTGTACTATTTGATCCCTTTGGCTGGATTTAACATTAGTTTTATTGCTGGAGTGTTTGTTTCAATCAAAATATGTACCATATATGACCAGTGAAGATTGGTACTCGGCACTAGATTTGCTGACGGTTTCTACAGTCACATCCCTTGCAGAATGTGGTGGTTGTGTGTTGCTTTTACTTGGCGAGACCCAAGTGATTAGTATGTTAGTGGTTTCACTCGTCTTGTCTAATGACAGTCTGGTGTAATATCTGTGTGCAGGTACCTTCTAGTGGTTGTAGTTCAGGAACGTAGACAGAAAAAGCAATGAATGTAGCTACTGTGACGTCACCTATTGGTTAGTAAAGTCGTGTCATAAAACCTCAAGCCGAGCATTTTTCCCTGTTGCCACCTTCACCGCCACTCCACTAGTCCGAATACTGACGTCTCTACTGACAGCCTAATACCTTCGTCGTTTTGAAAGCAGAGCGTGACAAGGCCTCTATAGAACTATAGTCTATGAGTCGGAGGAGTTGCCCTCTGCTGACCATTAAATAGAATGCAAGTTCAAGGCAATTTATATTGGCTTCGCTTTTCAGACCCTCTAGGCCAGCCTCCTCCATACTGTCTATGGAAGTATCTGCTAGAGTAGTGATTCCTGTGTTTGTTCTTGGACATATTAAGAAATCTAAACACAGTCTCTCAGCTGGACACACAGGTGTAGCTGTTAGGTCAAAGATCAATCCATTGTTTATCTATGTGATGTGTGTTTTTTATGCTTTCTGACCTATGTGTTCTGGCATTTTTAAGTATAGTGGCTTTTCGGTTCTGACAGCATCATCTTAGAAATTGTTTTGTTTTTAATAGGTCCCAAAGCCAGGTTGATGCTCCGCTACCCCGATGGACAGAGAGAGCAAATTTCATTGTCTTCTAAAGCAAAACTTTTGGTGAGTGAACCCCAAAATCACTGATATTCAAGTAAAATAAACAATAGTACATGTTTAGAATGCCTAATAAACATGGCAACATTTTTTTAAAATCTTTTTTTCCCCTACTTTCCAAATTATATTCTCTCTTTAAGGCCCTGGTAAGACATGTCCAGTCCAAGGGTTATCCTAACGAACGCTTCGAACTCGTCACCAACTTCCCCAGAAGGAAGCTCGCCCACTTGGACTATGACATCACGCTGCAGGAGGCAGGGCTGTGTCCACAGGAGACTGTATTTGTGCAGGAGAGGAACTAGCCTTCCAGACACACTCACTTTTCGCTTGTCTGTATCTCTGGTAGACCTCACCCTTTCACCAATGATGTGGGATGATGTTACTGGCCTTGATCCCATAACCGTTTGTTCTGGAGGTGGCCCTGGTGTTTGCCAAGACAGATAAGGGTGGATGGGCTACTTTCACCGCCACTCCACTAGTCCGAATACTGACGTCTCTACTGACAGCCTAATACCTTTGTAGTGCTCTACAATTGGCCAGTAAGGTGTAGTGGATGCCAGCAGTCTTTAATGTTTTTAATAAACTATATACTCTGCTCTGAGGCAGGCCTCATTTAGTTTTCAAAACTGAGGCTTATCAGAACAGAATATATATCATATAGCTCGTCTTCAATTAAAAAGTTTAAAAAAAAAGAAAGAAGAAAAAAACACAAATAATAGATCACTAATTGATGATGGGCCACCAGGGACTTGTACAAAGAGACTTTTACCTCCCAGAAAGGACATTAAATCAGTCAGAGTTTATTTTCTAGCTCTTCTTGTTATTTTCTCTACCTGGGACAGGTAAAGGGAGGCTCATTCTTGTTTATTTTGACCCAAATTTGGTCTCTCACTCAGTCATTGTTGAAACAGTTGTAATTATTTGGAAGGCAGGGGCGCTAAGAGGCCAGGTCCAAAAATTACAAAGTTGTGAAAATGTGTCTTTTGATACAGAAGGGAATGAATAAAAGGTGGTACATCTCATCAGTCACACCTACACTGTACAGAGATGGCTTAGAGAGACTGATATTTCGATGTAGTCATTGTTTCCTTTCTTTTTTATATGCTGCCAAGAAAATATGCTGATGTTGAAATATAACCACCAGAAAACAAAAAGAGAGGTTCTGCTTCATCTTTTTTTTTTTTTTTTAATTATTTTGAATCGTTTGTGTGGCTTTAATTTAAAGTTAAAACCCCAAACTTTTGAACAGCTAACAGAGTAAATAACGTCAGATTCAGCTGGAACTACTGAGAACACAAATTTGTAGTGCACCTCACTTTAAAGATTAAGCATTTTTAGTGTGTCCATACTACGTTTTGACATGTTTTATTCATGGAGCCTCGGTGATACCAGTAAGAGTATTTTACATCTTATGTGTAATGTACACTTCTCAAAAAAATGACGGGAACACTTGATCATCACAGTATAACAAGGATGGTTAAACATCAGGGGTTTTCACTTAGTAGCCACAGCTCCTAATGGGGATCCATCCACCTGGTTTGGTCCAGATGAAGTGACAACAGCTGCACTGGACAGGCAACTCCCACCTGTGCAGGGAAGGCCACAGACTATTGCTCCTGACTGATTTTCCTCTAGTTCTCCTTTTTGGAAGTGCCCTTGCCAACAGTGGTAGCATGAAATGATACCAGTTAGTCCAGCTCTTCTGTGATAGCATATGCAAACAGGCAGTTGCAAGGTTTTCTGTCTCCTAGTACAGCCTTGAAGGTGTAGATGGGTTATTGCACAAGGAGAACTAGACAGAGCCACAGAGGGGGCATCAGCTCAGCAGCAGGACTGGTATCTGGTTCTTGATGCAAGAAGGAACTGGAGGAGCATTGCCAAAGCCCTACAAAATGAGTTCCACTGGGATACTTGAGCATGTTTCTGATAGAAACACATCAGAAACACTACCTGAGGGTGGCATGAATACCCAGCAGTTTTTAGTAGGACGTGTGCTAACAGCACTGAGCAGCTCAACTGGTGATGGCCTGACAACACCAGAGCTTGCAGGTTAGCCACTGGTGCCCTGTTCTCTCCACAGATGAGAGCAGAGAACCTTTAAACAACATGAAAGAGTCTGAAGACGTTGTGGTGAATGTTTTCTGCAACATTATCTAGTATGACAGGTTGGGCAGTGGTGGACTCAAGTGGGATTTCCTTGCATAGAGACCTCCATGTGTTAGCCAACAGCTGTTGGGTATAGACATGAAATCCTCAGATTCACTTTTACACCTTTTGCTGGTGCAGAGTGATGCCTTACCTCGTGTGGGCAGTGTGTAGCCAGGGTGGTAAAGGCATAGGTCTCATGGCCCGAGCACAATTTTTATGAGTCCCACAGATTATCCAGTACCTCACTTATGCTCTGATCCAGGATCTGGGAGAAGATGTACCAGGGCATCATCCACTGTCTGACCAGGAGCATACCCAGATGTCTGAAGTGCATGGAGGCACATTGAGGTTGTAAACATTACTGAGCCAGATTAGTCTGATGACTCTGAATTAAATTTAGAACTTTTTGGTGTGATTTTGAATCCAGCATTTATGGTTTTGATGATTTTGGTTTCCACTGGCTTTTGTTACATCATTTTGTTCTCAGCAAATTACACAGTGTGTATCAGTAAAGACTTTCAGCCTGAATATTTTGTCATCAAGACCCAATGTGTGATTTAAGTGTTCCTGTAATTTTTTTATTTTATTTTATTTTTTTGGAGCGGTGTATTTTGATTCTTTTTGTGTTGTTAGGCTGTTAAAGACTTTTCTGCGTGTCTGTTCAGACTGAGCAGGTTTGTGTTTCTTAATATGGACAGATGGTGGTGATAACGTACCTTAAATACCAACAAGTCCCCGAAAGCAGGTGAAAAAGACCACTAAGACCAAAAAGACACTGACACCAATATTTTATAAGCAGCGTTTTAAGTTTTAACTGTGTTCAGATTTATTAAAAAAAAAAAAAAGTTTTAGGAAGTATCTTGATGCATTCTCAATCATCAAGGTAAGTAAATGTCCAAAAGTTGATTCTGTTCATCTGGACGTAGCGTTTTCAGTGGGAGAAACGTTTCGTCACTTGGAGTCATGCACGTGTTAACTGGTGCAGGGGTTTCTGTGGTGGAGTATGAGCTGTTCCCTTCCCAGAGATTTTTCAGTGTTTAGGTTTTTCACTCAGGCGTCCAGTCCTGGAAGATTAGATTTAGATTTAATTCATTTTTCTTGCTGATAAAGTCTCCTCCATGGCCATTCATACAACGCCAAAGTAATTAAGTGACAGATAAACAATTAAATGACAGAAAAGTTCCATTAGCTATTAAAAAAGGTTTTTTTTAAAGTGGGTTCACAATAAAAAAACAAAAAAAATATTTTCTGTGAATTAACAGAAACTTCATGTTTTGTAATTAGAGCACAGTCTGAGCTACCAGACGTTGTTGTGTAATTTTATGTATTTATTTCTTGCAGTTTAAGCCCAAACAGCATTTCTTTAACATATAGAAAAACTAAGATATACTGTTGAAATTACATGGCTGCTTTTATTAAGACATCACAGCCAAGTGTGTAGTTAAACTTGTTTTTACTAACCGAAAGGGGAGTTTCACTGGTCCGGCCCAACTAAGATAAAAAATGTGCTGCAAATTGAATGTTTGCTTCAAATTTTGTCCCTGAATCAAAACATCTTTCTTGACAGATAAGAAATCTCACAGTTAATACAAGACTTGATGCTCTTGCATTACTGGCATCAACTTTTTGTGTTACAGCAATTATTTCCAGTTTGATGGGTTGACATATTGTTTGTCACACCCACCTAGAAACAGTTGTCTGGTCTTTTTAAACTAATACGTGACCACTGCTGTGACTCATAGATCAGAATTAGATCTTTCCAAAAGAAAAATCCCTGGACAACACCTTAGAATTGTTATTAACAGTGCCAGCTGTGGGAGGAAATGGTCAGAGGCGAAAGAGTACAATGTGCAGCTGTGCAAACAGATGAGGACTCTTGAGTCTGTTTCATTCTCCTCGCTGTGTGGATAATACAGTATGAGACAATCATTCGTTCACCTCCTGCTTTTTGAGTAAAGGACAAGGGTGAATAAACACAGGAGGGTGAAGGGAAACTTTTTCGCTGACTAAAACAGAACGGCTAAACCCATTTCCCCCCACGAAAAATCGTTAAGCCCATCAGGAGTTTCGCAAGTCTGAGATTACTGTGCGTTCCAAAACCACACCATCAGAGCAGGAAACTCTTTAAAACTGATGGATTTTCTTTTTCACTTTGTCAGTCACAGAAATTATGTTGTTCCCCTGCTGATTTTCTGGTACCTCCAAATACAGAAGGAGCAACAGTTTAAAACCCCACATCCAGTAGCAATGACCTAAATTAATTTCACACTGAAGCCGAGTTGATTAATCGGTGCTGAAATTTTAATGACGCAGCAGGACAGCAGCCCTCAGGCCTTGTTTGTTCAAAGGGTTTGTCTGTTGCATAAAAGGCTGGTGACCCCAGTTGTCTGATTACCTCTTAGCTCATTCTCAGAACGAATCAATAACAGTTAATAAACAGTGAGCCAGCTTTGGGATGAGTTTAGACATAAAGTTCAGTTTGGACATCACATGAACCAGTACCCAGACTGGGATTTTAGTCTTCTCTGTCTCCTGGGGAGCTTTTTCAGAGTTTGAAAACTTTATAGGAGCTCCAGTGAAGATGCTGTTGATGTGGTGACCTTTGATTTGTTCCTTAGGAGTCCCAATTTTATGACCTCCATGGAGTACCCACTTATATTTATGCATATTTGGAGAGTTTTTAGACTCTTACAGGTTTTCCACATTGTCTTTTGTACTCTTAATGAAATGGATTTAACTCAAACAACAAAAAGTTACAACAAGTTACTACAACTTTACTGAAATCCATTGAGTACAGCTCATAACAGGAAGAGATGCAAATTAGCTCATATAAGATCCTTGCATGTAATTGTGTATGCCAGAACGAAAACCTAGCATGGAGGTTCAGTGGCTTTTCTGTAGACCTGCAATAGATTGTGTAAAAACACAGATCCTGGGGAAAGTATACGAATATCTGAAAATGCCCAGGAGCAAAAAGAAGCAGGGTACCACCATATATCTTTCAATAACTGGCTGCCAGTTTCCCAAAACACACCTGAGTAACTCACTTCAGGAAGATCCTCCAGTCTTCCTATCATTTCCCTACAGGTTAACCATGACATCATCTGCACTCAGACTTGAGTGAAATCCAGATCTTTTGCCAAGTATATCATGAAATGATGAGGGAACAGGCCTCAACTTGCCTTGAAAGTACCTGTGAGTCTTAAAACCACTTATGAGCCTCTGAAAATGGGGATCTGTTTATAAAAATCGCTGAAATTCCTAAACAGTTAACACAATAATTTTATTCAATGTCTTGAACTAAAGCAGAAGGTCTTCACTTCAATCTAATAACATCTTCATTGTTTATTTAAACTCCAGTGTGGTGACATTGCCCAAAACCTCCTGGAGTTGACTGTATAACAGGAATAATTCAGAATGACGGCTGTTCAGGTCTCAGAGAAGCAGCTCTGAATATGTCTCCTTCCACTTTAATGTCAATCTCTACTGGAGGTGCAATTAAAGTCACCATTTCTATCAGTGACGTAATAACAGTATGAATAACTGAGGAGCCCGGTGTCTCTGATTCCTGATGGAGGAGATGGATGTTTTTTGAAAGTGTACTCATGTGTGGGCATCAAGATGAATCACTCCTGGCTCATGTGTCACAGTTAACTCCAGTGTTGCCTCTCACTCAAACGCCTGCCTTGAAATCGCCTTCACATCTTACAGTAGCACACAGCATTTCACCTGCACCTGAAGGGATTATTGCATGCGCAGTGGAACAAAACCATAAAAACAAAGATGACCATAAAAAAACACAGCATCTGCTCTTGAAGCTCACCCGTTTATGCAGACTACAGTACTTTGTCATTCCCCAGCTCTGTGTACTCTAGGAGAACAGCCGTGGATGATAAGCTTATCTCCTCTGACTCAGCACAGTCAGAATGACTTAGCGAACAATAATCTCTGATACGCAGTCCTTCGCAATAATCCTACACTTCAGAAAGTTAAATCACAAAGCTACAAAGACAAATAATGGTGTTCAAATTCATGTTCACAGCCACATATAAAAATATAGAACTGTGTGACGATTTTATTTGGTTCTGTTTTCTGATCTTATAACAAGAAACGGTCCTGCCTGCAAAAGCTGGACAGGTATGTTACGGGCTTGCCAGGTGTGTTATCAAGCACCTCAAAGTCCTTTAAAGATGGGACTGACAGCAATAAACTTCTTTGATTTTTTTATAGAGTAAATGTTTAATTCTAGTGTGTGTGGCAGGAGTTAAGCACCATGATGAATTAATTTCTGTTAGGATTAATAAAGTTTTGTGGAATCAAATTGTCAGGAGAATTATTCTAAAACACTTCTTCAGTTGAGAATCAGAGAGGAGAAACACAGTTTTACTTGTATACGAGGGCAGCACAGAGCAGGGCTCTGTGACACGCACTCTGAAACTGCCCTGGCCTTTATTTATACATCAGTGGGTGTTTGTTCCTTACATTGGAATGTGGATGTTTAGGTGTGTGGTCAAGGCATGACCCCATATATGACTTCCCTAAACCTACTGGCCTGGAAGTCCAGCAGTTCATCTAAACAAAATGCACTTAGCCTAAAACAGGCATGGATACGTTTATCCTACCATAAAACAATAAGACAAGGTATGACCTCTCCCATGCTCCCAGAGTGTGGGTGTGAAAACCAGAACACTCTGGAATCACACAAAGCCTACTAAAGATCACACATCCTATCACTACACAATCGATTATACACCTCTAAGCATATATGGAAACTTATACCATTAAAAGATTATACTGACTACTAAGTACAATTTTCCATTGACACAAATGAAAGACAAGTCATGACCCAATTAGTTCTGAGTGAAGTGTCAGCAAGGATTAACAAAAGCACAGCATTCAGATTCAACTGCAGACTACAAGACAGATAATGAGGGCTAAAATAATTCAAGATCAATTCCAGGCTACAGACCTCAGACGCCCACAACACTCATTTGTATTTCTTCTGGTTCATCTGAGTTCTTTAGGTTCATGACACAAAACAGGGCAAGAAAATAAACAACCTTTGCAGCAAATACCGCATCAGATCAGCTGAATGAGCAATATTTGTCCAGTGTATACCTGATAGAAACACACTGCACACTCCAGCAATAGAAAGAGATGCTTATACACAGAAATGATTAACCTGGACTCCTGTGTCTCCTCGTGGGATTTAGTCCTACAATTAATACAATCATTCCACAAAAAGTGAATGGCAGCCTGGCGCTACTTGGACTCCGACCCTCTCTGTATCACTGACTGATGGATTTTCTTACAAGGAGGCCGTCATTCACAACACCACCTCCTCCTCCACCAGTCAAACACTACAGCCCCCTTCCCCCGGCTGTGTCCTGACCCTGTTTTTGCTGTGTCACAAAGCTGGAGTATGATGGCTCAGCTATGGGGCAATCATGATGCCAAGTTTGCATAAAACATAAAAACTCATCACTCACAAATTCATATACGTACTGTGGGCAGGAAGTGAAGGAACTGAAGATCTGGGGAGGAAAAAGAACTACAAAACCTCACAAATGCTCACCATGCATGCACAAACACAGCCAAAGAAAGACAGTCAACCGGTGCCAGGTTCCTGCCCTGCATCTCCCACAGATGTCCAGTGAAGTGTGCTCTGAGCATCATGACCCACATCATCATACTGTTTCGTCCTGCTGATTAGAATGGGAAGTAGTCATGATTTATTAAAATAAAGTTAAATACAAAATTATAATAATGATAAATGTAACTGATAGTCTAAAGCACAGAAATATGGTTTTTATCAGCGTATTACAACTATTTGATAAGGTGCAAATTTATTTGGCAGGAGATCAGTTTCTACTTCATAGATAAGTCTATAAAGTAAGCTTATCTTGATTTTGAGGACTTTAATCTCTCAAAATAAAGACTTGTGTAATCTGCAGACTCACCTTTGTACACATTTCAGCTTTGCTAGTTTATCTTCCAAGTCACACATTTGTGCTGATTACCTGAAAAAACACATTTTGCAAGCTGTACTTTCCCTGCTTGTATTATTTAGCCGTACTTCCTGCAAGCCCACTCTAAGGTCAACACAACACCTTCAAAATGTGCACTCAAACTTTCCCTACTCAGAACTGTCCTCTTTGTGGAATGGGTTTATTTTAGATGTAAATATTTCTCAATACTCAGGGTTATCATATTGATTTCCCAGCTGATGGTGAATAATACAGTATCAGAGACCCTGATAAGATGGCTGAACTAATTCTTCATAATGTAAAGTAAATTTAACCATAGCAATATTAGTACTTGCAATCACCTATTCCAAAATGATGTGTTATTATATCTAGAGCTGGGAGCAAAATCTGCATAAATATTTCTTTCCCTCCTGTTTTGCTTTTTAAAAAAAGGAAAATTTATGCATGGAAGAGCTGTGCTTTTTGTTCAAATGATCAATTTTATTAATGGCTAAAATTGATATAAGTGATAATGAAGCTACTGCTGCTACTCATCATCTTCACTGGACCTTATTCTGTTATTAAAAATCATTATTTTAGGTTTCCTATTGTTCCTTTAAGTTTTACCTGCTTCAGCCAGGTAAGACATTTAAAGTTGCACACAGACACAGCAGCACAGAACAAAAACTGCATGAATAAAAATGAATTTGGATAATAAAACAATGCACAAGCAAAAAAGAAAAGCAGATGATGCAAAATAAAAAATAGATTAGTTTTCACTTACACCGGCTTTGGCTGTGGATGCAGGATGGTGTGCAGTCCTCTGCAGAGCTGTAAAAATGAGATTAATTAGTTAACAATAATAAATAATATTTTGTTTTGATTACTTCATTGTGAGTGGTAAATTAATATTATGTCTCCTAATTCCAGAAATACTAAGTAATTTCTAGATACAACAAATACAGTACTGTTGCTACATTAAGTATTAAATCCATCCAGAATCACGTTTTGGATCTTCCAAAGTTACGCCACCGAACATGCGTCATTAAACATGAAATGTATTATGAGAGGTATTAAGTGATATCTCTATATTTGATGGCTGAGAATGAAGGAAGCGGTCTTATTGGTCAAATTTGCAAATCAGCATGAACCTTAGTGCTTGCATTAGGTAATATTGACTCTGTAAACACGGCTCCCAAGTGGGTCACACAAACTGCAACTTTTCCAAAAAAAAAAAAGAAAAGAAAAGTTTGCAGGTTCTGATTTTAGAGGCTGAATAATTGTAAATATTGAATTAAACGTTTATGCCACAGTATAAAGAGAATTATATTAAAATTTAAAAACAAATTGCAACATAAAGACATTTTCTCAAGAAATACAATATTTTGTGTGCTATATAAAGTCTGGTGGCATTTATACTTCTACTCCACCGTATTTACTAAAAATTAAAATATTTGCACTATTTTTAAAGATGTTTCTACAACAAATATTTTAGGAAATCCATTCTTTCCTGCAAAACATCACATCAGTCTATTAAATTCTCTATTTTAAGCAGTCCAGAGTTATATTCTGAAACCAATATTTAGATTTTTTTTTTTTTATTTCTTTCTTTTTTAAGTTAACTTCAGCATGACTGTGAAGATATTCCATTGCAAGGCTTTTTACATGTAGTGGAGTATTTTCACATTGTGCCATAAATACTTGTATTCAGACACCAAAATCCTCTTCACGTGGCTGGTTAGTCCTGAGACCAGAATGCTGGGGTTTACTGCATTAAAAACTTTTTTTCTCTCTTAAATGTAGTTTAAACTCTGTGCTGCAGAATGTTTTGTCCTCTGACCAAACCTTTAACCCCTGAAGTCGATCAACCGATCAGCTGCTTTTATTTCTCCACCTGAAAACAAAGATTTTTGGTCCTGCACGTGTATCCTAAATATGCTCATCTCTAAATATTTCTGATTTCAAATTGTGCAAACAAACTGTTTCAGATGACTAAATGTGATTTCGTATTATGTGGCAATTTCAGATTGTCCATGAAACCTAATCTCGGTCTTTTGCACACTAAAGTACACACGTGCGCCCCCACACGCGCGGCCCCACACGCGCACACATTAGGAAACCTGAGCAAACTGTGGCGTTTTTATCTTTTGTCCCGGTCCACTCAGGTTTGCTATAAAAGCCCGAGCAGCCTCCCAGTCTCTCTGCTCTGCTGATCCGGAGACCCCACCGCCCAACATGAAGCCTCTCCTCCTAGTGGCGCTGCTCGGACTGCTCGGTAAAAGCTTTTCAGCCCCGCACTACTATATTTAATCACACACATGACATCACATTTTCAATCCAAACTGACATCCATGTGTTTTAACAGCCAGCGCGTTCGCTGCACCCGGCTCTCAGAAGGTGAAATGGTGCGTCAAGTCGGACCAAGAATTGCGTAAATGTTTAGATCTCGCCGCTGCGGCTCCTGCGTTCTCCTGTGTGAAAAAAGAAAACACCCTCGAGTGCATCATTGCCATTAAGGTGAGCGCTTTTTACATCCAGAGCACCAAATTAACCACAAATGCTCAATAATAGACTTTGACCTGGGCAATTGTTATAAACGCAATATAACTGAAGTGCTTCACAGTGCTCGGCTTATTCTGAAATGTTACTTAAGTAAAAATAAGTGAATGTAATTACTTCATTTTATGAGTATTTCTTCCCTTTTCCTCGAGTAGGCTCATACTCCTGTAAAGCCATTTTGCATTCTCACCAATTAATGCATACCGAAAAAAGAAAATAATGGAAAAGAACTACTACTAAAACATATGTAAATTAAAGATAAACTAACTGCATCTGCTGTGGAGTGTTCGAGAAAAATAGTTAAAAATTGTCCAAAATGCTTTGACTTAAACTATTTTAATTACATCTAAATTTTGCGTGTAATTTTGTTGCATAAATACAATTTAAATGTTAAATTTAATGGAAGCTTATCAAAATTAATTTATGTGATTGGCATGGATTCAGTTTATACCAAGCACACTTTCCTTAATGATTAATTAAATGAATAAAGAAACATTTGATTTTATATATTTCAGCATGACTTGCTTTACTCAAAATTATTGTATCGTGTTTGTTGAGGATGAATAACATATATTTTCTAAGTATTTACTGGGGAAAAAACTACCAATGCCTTCAACTCATTCAGTGAAATTCTCTGTAAAAATGACTTGACCTCAGTCATACAACAAATACTCTCGGGCAGGCTGGTGAAGCAGATGCCATTACTGTGGATGGTGGGGACATTTACACTGCTGGCTTGAACAACTACGACCTCCATCCCATCATTGCTGAGGACTATGGCACGGGTATGTCCAGTCATCAGCTGTCATTAGTAGCCTAATGAAATAAGCTCAAGCAAGAACATGTTTACTGTTTTATGTGAATGTGATTTAACTGTTTCAATAATATTGTATCCATTTTTTTCATTCATTCAGCTACGGACACCTGCTACTACGCTGTTGCTGTGGCAAAGAAGAATACTGGATTTGGCTTCAGAGATCTCAGGGGGAAGAAATCATGCCACACTGGTTTGGGGAAATCTGCAGGCTGGAACATTCCCATAGGATCTCTGGTGTCCATGAATGTTATTGAGTGGGGTGGCATTGAAGACAAACCTTTGGAGGAAGGTGAGGGACTTTTTGTTTCTGGTTAGCTAATAACATTTGACAGTTTTAGTGCATTTATGGTCAAAGGACAATAAGATCAGACCTTTTAATGAGAAACTGGACACCTGAGAAACAATTAAACACACTTATTTGCTTTACTGACAAGAATTTATTGATGGGATCAAAACTACAGGAAAAGTAGAAACAGACAGGGAAGGGGCTACCTAGCTTCTGCCCAGAGATTATAAAATCTACCTGCCAACGCTTTTAACTTATCACTTATAACACTTCTATTTGTTAAATATAATTAAATGAAGTTCAAAAACTAGGCTGTTTAGACTAGTTAGGCCTTTATGTTAGGCAAGGCAAAGCAAGTTTATTTATATAGCACAATTCAACAACAAGGTGATTCAAAGTGCTTTACAGAGACATTAAAAAACAAAAACAAATAAAAAGCATGATTTGAAATTGATAAGAAAAAAGGAAGGAGCAGTAGATAAAATCAGTAGTTAAAATGTAAGTTTTGACATTTAAGCTTAACAGTGTGGATTTGGTGCTTTATTCAAATGCAGCTGAGAACAGGTGAGTCTTCAACCTGGATTTAAATAAACTGAGTGTTTCAGCTGATCTGAGGCTTTCTGGGAGTTTGTTCCAGATATATGGAGCATAAAAGCTGAATGCAGCTTCTCCGTGTCTGGTTCTGACTCTGGGAACTGATAAAAAACCGGATCCAGATGACCTGAGGGATCTGGAAGGTTCATACTGGGTCAGGAGGCCACTGATGTATTTTGGTCCTAAACCAATCAGAGCTTTATAGACCAGCATCAGAACTTTAAATCTATCCTCTGACGGACAGGCAGCCAGTGTAAAGACCTCAGAGCTGGACTGATGTGGTCCACTGTTAGACAGTTAAACAAATCAATATCCATCCATCTAATTCTTAACCAATTCTGGGTCACAGGAGCTGGAGCCTGGCTCTCAGGGTTTGAGATGGGAAAGATTGCCAGTCTGTTACAGGGCTAAGTCAGGACTGTGGAAAAAAACTGGTGTATCCAGAGTGAATCCATCCCATGCACAAGGATGCAAGCTCTGCCAGTATAATATGAAACTTCTAAATAATAAAAATGCATATGGGAACTTTAATATTTGTCTTTAAAGGGAGACAGTGGTGACACTCTGGCTGTGCTGTCAGTGTTTTGGTTTTCTTTTCTAAATTATGACTGTGGCCTTGTTTTTTTGTTATGCAGCGGTGAGCACCTTCTTCCATGCCAGCTGTGTCCCTGGGGCAGCAAGAGGCAGCAAGCTGTGTGAACTGTGCAAGGGAGACTGCTCCAGGTCCCAGAGGGAGCCTTACTATGACTACAATGGAGCCTTTCAGTCAGTGTCCACTTTTTAATGCTTCTCATTAGTGAACATAAACTTCTACACATTTAGCCGAACCTTTTATCTGTAATAATATGACTTTTGTAACAGGTGTTTGGTCGAGGGAGCTGGAGATGTGGCTTTTGTGAAGCATCTCACTGTGCCAGGTCAGTATCACAACAACCTTTATCCATTCGAACATGTAAAGAAGCACTGAATCATAGCATTGTCAGGTTTAATTCATCAAAAAAAATAGCCTCATCGAGATTAAAAATTTCATTTTGAAAAGCGATGAACATAAAGAACATACAAATACAACTGTTACACACTGCAACAAATTATTTGTTAATGATGTCAAGGGCAAGTCAAGCAGAATTTCAAAGCAAATTTCAGAGCAATCACATTGACCAAGAATGTCATTTTCTCAATTGATTAAAATGGTCTTAAACACCCTGAAACTTCTACAAAATATGGGAAAGAATAACTGTGAAAAACACTGATGTAAAACCTGTGTCATGTCACACTTCCAGAATCGGACAAGCCAATGTACGAGCTGCTGTGCAAGGACAACACCAGAGCACCTATTGACAACTATGAAACCTGCTCCCTGGCCAGAGTGCCAGCTCACGCTGTTGTTACTCGCAAGGATCCACAGCTGGCCGACTTTATCTGGGAGACCCTTGACCGAGTTCAGACTGACCACGTAGGAAGTCCACTGAATAACATCTCATTTCAACGTATTCTGATTCCTTGTGTTTCAGCAGCCTCATTGCTTTCCTAATGAATCATCTCACTTGCTGCCTTTTCAGAGCTTTAACCTCTTCTCATCTGAAGCCTACGCGCCTGCCAAGAACCTGATGTTCAAAGATTCAACAGTGAACCTCTTGAGGGTGCCCCCAAACACAGACTCCTTCCTGTATCTGGGTGCTAACTACATGAGCATCGTCCATTCCCTTAAAAAAGGTAAAGAACACAAGCAAGACAGACAGAAACACAATTGTTAGTCAGGTGTCGGTCTGACTTATGTCTAAGTCTTTCTTCCGTCTCCAGAGCAGGCATCAGACGATGCATCCCCTGCCATTAGGTGGTGTGCTGTGGGCCATGCTGAGACCAAGGGCAAGTGTGACACGTGGAGCATCAGCAGTGTGTCTGGGGGTGACCACCTCCATTGAATGCCAGAGCGCCTCTACAGTTGAAGAGTGCCTGAAGAAGATTATGGTAAACTCTGGAGGAAATATCAAAATCTTTATTTTATTTTATTTATTTATTTATTTTTTGCTCCACTCTGTGACGTTCATCTCTGCTTTGAATCGCCCCTGCAGCGTAAAGAGGCCGACGCAATAGCCGTGGATGGAGGTCAGGTGTTTACGGCTGGAAAGTGTGGCCTGGTTCCTGTCATGGTGGAGCAGTATGATCAAGGTAGATAACAAGAAGAAGAAATAACACACACACAATCCTGTGTCTTGTTTCACCTTTTCTATATGAGTAATATTTGTTCATTTTGTCTCCTCTCACAGACTTGTGCAGCCGCTCTGATGGTAGTAAACTTTCATCTTTTTCCTCCTCTTTTTATGATGTGGACAAATTTTTAAAAAGTCTCGTGAAGTGCATCATTTTAATTGTAACACAACTTCAATGACCTGTTGTGCTGATGACCAGATTTGTATTTTTATCCTTGGACTCTACCACTCTACTACTACAAGTACAACTATAATTTAACTAGCTTTATATGAACAACCAGTTCAAGGAATCCTTATTTATTCATTAGTGACCCCTTAGTTTATCCTCTGAAACCTCTGAAGCTTTGAACAACAGGTGGATGGAGCTTGTCTTCATCATATATTAAGGATATAGTCTCTTCATGGCATTACAAACAACCAAAATAAAAAAAAGAATATACTAAAAAAAATCCCAAAACTGAGCATTTACATAAATCTGGAGACCTAGCATTTAGCTAATAAGCATTGCTTGTACATTGTTTAAAACTTTAGTGGCTCAGCTTTTGTAAGTATCCACCATTATAATGAAAGATGACCTTTAAAAGTGGATTAATTTCAAATTAATAAGTCACAAACAGAGTAGATTTATATGAATGTCTCTCTCCAGTTGAATCATCTGAAATGTCTACTTCCCGTATCCACTCTCAGTCACAGGCTCCAAATACTATGCTGTTGCTGTGGTAAAGAAGGGTTCAGGGGTGACCTGGGAGAATCTGAAAGGCAAGAAGTCTTGCCACACAGGCATCGGCAGAACTGCTGGCTGGAACATCCCCATGGGTCAAATCTACAAAAGAGAACATGACTGTGACTTCAGTGAGTGACTGCGAGCTTCTCCTTCTTTTACCAACAGAAAGAAATTTAAAGCCACCCACAGAAATGATACAAAAAAGGGGAGATGTAAAACTCATGTGATTAATCTATATTTAAACAAAAGCCACAATTTTCCATTAACCTTGACAAAAGAGAGGTTTGCTGATTGTTGAGCTCTTTCTGCATCTCTTCTTCTCCTCAGCTAAGTTCTTCAGTAGCGGCTGTGCCCCCGGAGCAGAGCCCAACTCTCCATTCTGTTCTCTGTGTGTCGGCAGCGGTAAAGCTGTGGGAGACGAGGCCAAATGCAAAGCCAGCGCGGATGAGAAGTACTACGGTTATGCTGGAGCCTTTAGGTACAGCAAGAAACAGAATGGCATCGCATACAAGTTTGTGTATAAGGAGAAAGTTAGCAAAGAGACAGGAAGCACTGGAAAACAACAGAACCAGCTCTTCTCAATCTTGGCAGCTACTGTTATGTTTTTTTTTCTTATATATTTCTTTTGTAAACAGCCAAGAATGTGTCAAGAGCTGAAGCATGTTTTCCTCCTAAAACCAGGACTTTTTAATCTTTTTTAAAATTGTTGTGAACTTTAGCAATGATAAGGTGTAATTTTTAATTGGTTAGCCATTTACCCCCAACTTCACTCTTTGTCTCCAAAGTCATGATGTATGGCATATCATTACAGGTGTCTGGTTGAGGGTGGTGGTGATGTTGCCTTCGTTAAACACACAACTGTGACAGAAAACAGCGATGGTAAGAGGACTGCACTGATCTGCACTACCTGCTCCGATGACATTACAACAGCTTCTAAACTTTACTCCACCTCTCTTTACCGAAGGTAACGGTCCAGACTGGGCTCGTAATCTGAGATCTTCTGATTACCAGCTCATCTGCCCTGGGAAAGGACCAGTGGAGATCAGTGATTATGCCACTTGTCACTTGGCTCAGGTGCCTGCACACGCTGTGGTGACTCGCCCAGAAAGCCACAGTAAGGTGGTCCGCATCCTTCAGGAACAGCAGGTTTGTGATAAAGTCTAAGATAGCTACTTGAAATGAAATAAGAGCTTAAAATAAAATTGTTGTTGTTTCAAAGCACTGAATTCCTAGTGCAAAAATCTTACATCAAGGTTCAACTTTTCTAGCCGACACAGATGCTGAGTCTGAAATAGAGAAGCATCCTGTCATTACAGAAGCTGCATACAGTTTGTTTGGCATTCTGTTTTGAGCACAACAATGAATTTTTAACCGATTTTCCAAATAGTTGCCAATTAACTCTGACAACTTTAACATTGTCCCTTTGTAGGGGCTACATCTAAGACTCTACAGGCCTCAGTTAACATGTTAAACGTTAAAGCTTATGACAGCAGAATTAGAAAAAGACTGAGCAAATGTGGCTTGTTTGGAAAGATAAAGCCGCTTCTCTCTACAGAGAACATAGCAGCACAGCTTATATTTGCAGAGTTGCATCTGAACAAACCAAGAGACTTCTGGAACAATGTTCTCTGGGAGGACGAGACCAAAGTGGAAACGTCTGGCCTTAATGTCACAAACACTTCAAGTTACTGCTCCCAAAGTTGATTCTACTTGCTACTGAATCATGGAGTGTACCTAGTTTGTCACAACTGCATAGAGTCCTGTGAAAACTTTCTTTTTGATATGACTGTACTTGCACTTGATCTCAAGTGGGGGGACCTTGGCATTTCAAAAACCAATAGTTACAAAACTCATGATGACTTCTGTTTTTCCACATTCTGCCGGTTTCAATGAGTAAAGTAACCAGTGTAATAGAAGTCTAAAAACTAAATAACTGCTTCAAACCTAAATTTTGTTCTTAGGCCAGATTTGGAAACAGCGGGACTGATCCTTCATTCAGAATGTTCCAGTCAGAAAATGGAAAGAACCTCCTCTTCAAGGACTCCACTAAGTGTCTCCAGGAGGTACCAGAGGGAAGAACCTATGAGCAGTTTTTGGGAAAGCTTACATGGATGCCATGAAGGCACTGAGACATTGCAGCGATACTGCTTCAGGTTTGTACTACTGCAGAAATTACTTAGCATTTAAATGTTACTCTTGTATCATCTTGTACCAGATAAAATAACATTCATACTGGACATTCTCCAATTGTTTTTGTTTGCCTCTCTTCCCAACAGATCTGGAAAAGTCTTGCACATTCCATGCCTGCCAGCAAGGCTAATGGAGATGTAGACAACACAGTGATTCAGCCATCTTACCCACTTACTTCCTGCACTTACCCAAACATAGTGTTTCTCCTCTTCTGATCTTACTATAGACTTGTTTTAGAAGCACAGTTGACACTAAATATCATCAGTCCTGCCAATCAACAATATGTGAAACGATCATCTCCACGTGTAGCTATTTTTATGCTGCTGAAACAGCATGTTACACTGCATTTGTCACGAGATCAACTATGTTTTGTTAACACATGCCTGACTTTTCTCAAATAAAGACATTTTAATGCTCTTTCATGGTGAAAGCACAATTTCTTACAACGCTGATGGTGTTTTATCTGATCTTTTTCTGTCTTCTCCCTTAATGATTGTTACCAAAAGAACCAAAAAGAAAAGACAATATTATCACATTTACTGCAAGTACCAAAAACACTGAATCGCTGGCTCCAGTGCAGGTTTAAAAATCTGCTGTCTGAAGGTGCATTCAATAAAAATGAAACATTAGGTGAAAAAACATGTAGCAGAATGACTGTCAGTACCGGTAATGTACATTATACAATTATAATACAATAAGTATGTCTGTAGACTCCATTTTATTAGCAAAATGTGATTTCACTAGCTACCTTCAAATTGTTACCAGTCTATATTTAAGCACATGGATGCACCTCTGCTTTTTGGATACTTGGAAGACTTTTGGATAATTTACAAAATCCTGTGGCATGAACAATGTGAAGCTGCTCCATCATAGAGACTTCACAGCAGGTTGGCATGTTCTGGAAACCCCTGTTAACACTTGGCTGGTGAACAAACTCAAGGTTGGATTAAGCTAAACATGGGAAAAGGAGCTTTTGAATATGATTCCTATTTGACACAACTTAGTTCTATTCAGATATGCAGTACATTTAGTAATATTCACCCTGTACTGTACATGAAGACAAAAAGAAGGAAAACTACATCAGTTAATGCTGGAGCTGATTTTTTTTCATGAATCTGCTGAATACTTTTATACTTTTTCTATATATTGTCAGAAAATAGTGAAACATCCAAGTTTCAGTCCAAAGTGGTCTTTTTATATCTATACAGCACTGAGCAAAAGTCTTGAGCCATTCCTTATTTCTTTATATTTCTTTTTATATATCTTTACATTGAAAAACTAGACCAAACATATAGTTTGTTGCCATTTGTTTGGGTGAATCCACAAAAAAGGCTAATGGCAACACTGTACGATGGGCATAAAATAAATAGTATTCTTGGCGCAACATGAAAGTTTGGCATATCTTAGTGCGGTGTGCTGTGTATCCTTAAAGAAAATATGTGGACACTGGACAAGTGGAGGACAGAAGAATGAGTAGCAGGTCTGAAAAAAATATCAACAACAAATGAAAAGTTTTTGAAAGTCATCTTCTGAAGAAATCTGAAAATAGTCCAGAAAAGACCTGACACAGGACCCGACAGACACATCTGGCCCTCAGTTGATCCCTCTGCTGTTCACTGAAACCTCATTAGAAATGGTCTCACTGGAGGGCCGTCTTTCAAGAAACCATGCTCAAGAAATGGAAGCAATAAGAAAAGGCTGAGGTATGCAAAACTGCACAAGAACATTTATTACAATAAAAACACAACAATGACAACAAATTCTACCACATTTTACCACATTAACAAATACTAAAACTAACTATTTTTATTTTATTTTAGTTAGTTTTCCAAGTTGACAAGTTTTTTTTTCAAGGTCTAGTTTTTAGTTTTAGCTGTGTTAACTAAAACTAAAACTAAAAACTTTCCCCCATACAATATCAGTTTTTAGTTTCGTTTCAGTTAAGTATAATAACCTTGCCAACAGGTCAGTAATGAATCCAAATATGAAATTTTCGTCAAGTCATTTTGAGTGTGCACAGAGGTCAGAAGAGAGGTACAACAGTGAGTGTACACTGTCATCAGTATAACACAGTGGAGGCTGTGTCATGCTTTGGGCTGCATTTCAGCCAGTGGTGAAGGGACTGATCCATTGATCTACCATGCAATACCACCTGGAAAGCATTCCATTGGCATCGGCTTCATTTTCAACCAGGACAGTGACTCTAAAGACAATGGGAATGGTATATACTTTATTTCCATGAATGCTTGCACACACACACACACACACACACGTATGTATGTATGTATATGAGGAATGGCTTGAGACTTTCGCTCAGTACTGTACTATATTCCCATACTACTGCTTTGTTAAACAACTAAAATTAATATCAGATACATTAGTGCTTATTTCATGATATTAAACAGATTAACATTAAATAAATAGAAATGATCATATTCCCAATCAAACGCGATGCAGTAAAATAAAGTTAAGCTAACTTCATTGTTTTCTGCGACAAGAGGCTAATCACAGTCTACTCAGCAACATCATGTCCCAGCTGTGATGGAAATGTAAGTACTCAAATGCGCTTTTTTAAAACACCGTAAAAGAGTTAAAGATATCAGCTTAGTGTTGTTCCAGATAATGACTCACTTTGAATACGGAGGCCTCGGTTGATCAAAGGAGTCAAGCTCCTGCATCACATGACCAAGGAAACTGCATCAAATTTTAATTTCCCCGGAAGTTACCCATGCGACTCGGAGGCGTACCGGCTTCGCACAGGAGAAACATCGCACTATGGCCTCTCTCTGAGCCGCCTCACACGATACTTGTGTATATACCTAACCGGCAATCCATCACCATCGACGCCTTGATCATGGACCTGCGGTCCAGAGGCTTTTCTTGGGGCCATCGGAGTTGTCAATAGTATTCCCGAAGGACTATATTATTTGATTTTGAGCACTGTCACTTTTGCACGCCTGGGGGTTTAAACCGAAGTGACAGTTTAGCACTCTCCCCCATCTGCCGGTTAGCTAACTAGCTTGCTAAGTCATTAGCCAAGAAGGGCATCATTTTTCTGTTGGAGTTAAAGGACAAGGAAACTGCAGCACCACCGCTTTCATTAACAGAAGACTGAGCCGAGGCTGATTCCCCGAGTTCCTACCCTGCAACACAGTAACTGTTATAATTCCTGGTAAGAAGAAACCCTGCGGTATGCTAGTTCCCCGAGCGGGGCTGCATTTTTGTGAAAGGCACACGGGCTGAGCAGGCCCTGGCCGTCCACACACATCAGCAGAGCTAGCAAGCTAATCCTCCCCTGGGTCCCGGTAAAACTAACTTATCCGAGTGTTTTCCGTCAGTTCAGTATTTTTATTTAGAGCTGACGCTAACCTAAAGTTACCTAAATTAACAGCGTTGGCTGTTTTGGTTTGGTTATCTTGGTGGGCTTCGTGGGGCAGCTACGGCTAACCCTAACGCTTTTTCGGTTCTCGGTTTAAAAAGAATAATAAAAAGAAAGAAATGTTTACTGCGATCTGGGTCAATTTCCTTACAGTTTGTCTTGAATCTAAAGCCGGTGCCCTCAGTGCCAAAATATTAGGCCACGTTAACACTGAACATCAGGTACACTGTTTCATTTTGGTGTCGCCAGGCCTGTAACACCCCGTAGGACACCGTCGGGCTAACCGCTAGCCAGTGTTAACCAACAATAGCATGACTGTAACTTAACCTAATCGCTGTCGCGTGTTGCAGCATTATTGACAAAGCTAACTACTTCACTGTTCCCGGCCTTTGGGTATAAATGTGTATTCATATAATCAGCACAGTAAAACTGTTCGACCGGGCTCTGTGTACATTAAGGTTAAATGCGGACTCAGCCACGTAGCGTAACTAAGTAAAATGTCTGTGATGGTGGGACACGTAACATTAGCCGGCTGTGGGCTAACGATCCAGCCAACCTCGCCGGGGCATCTCTGATTCGTTAGCAGGCCATAAAAAATGTGTTTTACTGTAAATGTCAGCTAATACAAGACCGTTTACATTTAATCGTGAATCATAAGCCCGTTAGCCATCGCTGCTGGCGCGCCATATGGAAGCATTGAAGCCCTGTCAAAAAGAAGCATGGCACCAGCTAGCATCTGACGATAGTCACTGTGTCAGCAGGTGGATGGTGTATGACACGTCCTCTGCTATTACGACAGTTTTAATTTTTTAAAAGCGATTCTAGCTTCTTTTTTTCTTTTTTTTCAGTTTCAACCCCCCGCAGCCGTCATTTACTCATGGGAAAACGGCAGTCAATATTGACTTTTGTATGGTTTATTTGCAAAAACGAGGGGGGCGCTTAAGCTTCTGTTCACACAGTAAATGAACTTTGACCTGAGGTATCCATTTTCTTAGATTCACTCAAAAACAGCGTGCGTGTGAGCTTTAATAACTGACAAATTAGCATTGATTGCTAAGGCAGCCATTTATTTTAAAGAAATTTGAACCCTTATCTACTCAACCTAAGCTTTGAATAGAAGATAAAACGCATAATTGTGTTACCCGCTGATTTAATCAAGGATGGAGGAGGGAAAGACACTAATTGCCTCCGTGTATGAGCTCTGTAAAAATGCAAGGGAACGAGATTGGGGAGGTGGTGGTGTTATCATAGGCGAAACTGCAGGCCACACCCTGGCTGCTTGGTTAGATGTTGCTACACTAAAGGTTAAACATGTCTCCTTACAGTAATCTTTAGTATCCAACCTCAATGACTGTAATTAGCATTTTTAACAAACACCTGGAATACCAGTGCCTGCTTGCAAATATTTAAAAATCACATTTCAGCTCAAAGTAATTTCATGTTCTTCTCATTTTGACATTATTTCTTGCTCGTTTTTTTCCCCCAGTAAGGCTGGCACCACATCGCCACCCTAATGCAGTACCATAAAAGAACGTGAAATGAACAAACCACCACAGCCTATAGCGGGACCCACTTCTGTCCCCAATCCTGCCCCTTCCCCTGGATTGACACAGGTGAGACCCACTAACATAGTTCATTTATTTATTTATTTTGGTAGTTTAGAGTTTAGTAACCGTTTCCCCCCCCTCCCTCCTCTTCTATTCTCTCCTATTAAGGCTGCCTACGGCCCTGGACAGCCACCTTCTCTTGTTTTTGCAACCCCTCCACCTCCACAAATGAACTCTGCACCACAGCCAAGACAGGTATTGTTCACAGCATGCTTTCTGTTGTTGATATGTTTGAGAACCCCTTTCTCTCTTGCTCTTTCACAACAGTTTCTGACATGGCTTCTTCTGCTTTAAGGCTTTGCCTCAACATGTGTGTTATAACCGCTATTTGCCGTCTTTGTCCTTGAATGTCAATCTTGACTTCTTTCCTCTCTTCTGCTGTCCTAGTTTGCTACTGGGCCCCGTACTTTACATCAACAGGTACTAACACCCCTTACTTTTCCTCACATACCCTCTGTCTCCTTAGTGTAATGCATGCTTTCAGATACAAATTGGGGAAGGAGATAAGATGAGTGTTTAGATCCGTCCTTTTAAACAGCCATTTAGATTAGCGTACTTTAAAAAAACACATTCAAATCCAAATGAGCTCTTTTGCAACATTAAATTATTATTAAAGCCCTTAGATTGTGTAATAAACATTATGTAACTTTAATGCAAGCTACGTTTTGCAAGTAAGTCTATGATATAAATTAAGTAGCTGAAAATTCAACTCAACACAGTTTTCTTTTCCAGTGCCCCCAAAGTTCTTTCCTTTTTCCTCAGTCCTTGTTTTCCCCTTTCATCTTAATTTATTACCAACATATGTCCACTCGGCATATCGTGCATAAGACCATGCTTTATATAAATACCTGGTTTGTAGATATGAATTGTATTATTGTGAAAATTTTGAGAAATGTAAGCATTTTTGATACGGTCTAAATTGTGCAGCAGGCTGTCATTTGAAAACAGCCCACGTCTCGCCACTGTTTTGCATTGATCACCACATTTGTCCTAATCCCACGATGATAAAGGGCCTTGTTGCCACCAGATATTAAAATGAATTAAACTGCATGTGCCTGCAGCCCTTAATGTGATTCTTTAACCTACCAGAAGTAGGGCCCTGCAGGACTAGAAGGGGATCGTGTTTCTATAATGATTTGTCCAGAATCGATTGCATGTGCATCTGTAGTTGTTTGAGCTTACCCATCATGACTGCGAGGCACACTGCTACCTCTCATACTCCTCCCTTCTTCCTTCGTTTCGTAAATTCAAACGTCCCCCTCATTGTGTCCGGTCCTCATTTTCACCTTAATCTTACTCCCTTTCTTGCTCTTTGCTCATGTGTTGCGCGGCTGAAGGGTGGATACAGAGCATTACAGGTAACGGCTTTTCTCTTCGTCCCTCCCCTGTTAACTTGTGCTAACCTCATTGTGGCAGGAAGTCATGACTTTCAGGATAATTTAAACTCCCAAGTTACCCAGAATTGAATTTAGCGTGCACATGTGCAGTTGCTGTGAGTGCGTAGATTCCAGGTGAAGGGTAAGGGCGTGTGCGCAACTCGAAGCAAACACACAGAAAGATGTAAAAGCAAGAATCAGGAATACCATTGTTATGAAATGCACACTCAGAACTACAAGTTTGCTGCTGATATGATGCAGTCTTCATCTTTTTGTTTTTGTTTTTTAAAGAGCTACTATCAGAACCGACCCGCCATGGCCACCAGTGCTCCAAGGGTACCGGGAAATAGTGGCCCTCGAACTGTTGCACCGGCTCATGTCTACCCACCCGGCTCACAAATGATGATGATTTCCCAGCCTTTTGCTGGCTCTCCTCAAGGCTACTTCATTCCCTCTGGACAGGTTGGTGCACACACGAGTTTTACTCTGCAGCCAGCCCGAGTGATGAATACATACTTATTATAACAGCTGCAATCACCCAAATATAAGTGTTAAAAAGTCACATTACCTTCTGAATGAATTGAATTTAATAGTAACAGGTTGAGCTTATTGCTTGTCATTATTGTTTGTATGTTTAATGTTGGAAGGTCGCAGTATTCTTCATGTCAGTTTGGTGTCTTTTTAGTGTCAGATTTCATTTTAAACTTGAATTCAGTTTTATTTATATAGCACCAAATCACAGCAGCAGTCACCTCAAGGTGCTCTATATTGTAAAGTGATCCTGCAATAATGGAGAGAAAAGTCAAACAATTAAATGACCCTCTTGGTGACAGCAGAAAGGAAAAACTCCCTTTTAACAGGAAAAAAACCTCTGTCACACGGCCATGTGCCGTGACTAGTTGGGGGTGGTGGGAGGAAAACGGGACAAAAGACACTCTGTGCAAGAGAGCGAGAGATTAAGAATAACTAACGATTAAATGCAGAGTGGTGTATAAACACACAAAGCCCTCATTCACTAGTACGTACTCAGCTCGACTCTGTTTTTAGGGTTCTCCATTAGGGGGCGCTACCAGGTACTTTTTTAGTACCTACTCGGCTGGGGTTCCAAATGCTCTGTTGATCTGAAAATGTGATGTCAATAGACTGCACGCCACTGTTTGACTGGTTAATAGTTTCACTCTAAGTCATGAGAGCATCTCCTTCACAAAAATCAAAATGGCGACTTTTGTAACCCAGCAACAAGGATATACCTTCACCTCGATGTCCTCCATTGTTGTGTTGTTTGTGTCGGGTACAAATAACGTCCTAGGCCCTTCGACCACGTTGCTATAACGACCCTATGCACATTAGGTGGTACTCAGGTGTAATGGAAAAAGACTGAAACCAAGCCGAGTCGAGCCAAGTACTCACTAGTGGAAAAAGCGCTAATAGTGAAGAACAAACACTCAGGGCTTTAGGAGTCCTGATGGCTCATCCAAAGTGTCTTCTAAAGAGTTTCATTATGCCCACCTTCCAGTCTTTAGCGAACCACACCCAAAAACAAAGGTGACATCACAGCCGATTCTGCTGGTTGTGCACCTCACAATTTAAAAACGTATTTATTTATTTTGGTGTAATCTCCCGCTGCTGCTGCCATCACAGCTGAGTTGAGAACACTGTATATAATTGTGTTGGTTTTTACTGCCATTTTAATGATAACCTTACAAAAGCTCAGAGATTCACTAATTATACAGACGACATGTAGTAACACGAGACTTTGTCAAAAAAAAAAAAACCAAACCAAAAACTTGGCAGTTTCTTTGCTTTCGGTTTTGACTTCTCCTATACCAGCGCTGGTGTGGAGATTTGTCTGAACCTTGTGATCCTATGTGAGGACGAGAGAGACATGCAGTTTGAAAACCTGTTACGATGAGCTACATTAATATTTGAAAGTCCTTTTAATAGAGGTTTTTGCAGTGAGGTTCTCAAAACTTAATTGTTGTTTGTCTTGTTTCTGTAGTACCGAGGTCCATACATGCCTCCTACCCAGCAGTATCCTGTGACCAGCGGCACAGCAAACTTCTATACTGGAACTAGCCCTGCTGAATACCCTCCTTATGGTAAGGGTTTTTAACCCCAAGACTAAGCCGAACCACAAACGCGTTCAGTTTAAACACAGAACTTAATGGAGAAGTTCTAACTCGTATTTAAAACCACATCCACATGCAGAATTCCTCATCTGTGAAGTATTCCTGAATGTGGGGTGGTTTTGCTTGGCCGATTGTGGGTTGTTTTCTTGTTTTTATTTTTTCTGTGATGGGGGTTAATTGTCTTTGTTGTTGTAGTATGTCTGTCTCTGTGTGTGTTTCTTTTTCTTCTTTTTTTTAATATGCCTTTGAGTCCAAACACTGCTTTATGTGCATGTAGTCGGGCTTAATTCTGCTTTGGCCTGTGTTCGTTTTCTGCACCTTACGCTGCCTTGTAGGTTCCATGAAATGGCTTTGAGACCGCAGTTTTCTCCTTTTTGCATGTCTACATACAGCAGCAGAAGAGTTGTGTGGGAGCTAACGTTGCCAGAAACCCTATTTAAATATGAATGAACTGCACTTTTTAGGAAGGAAACGCAGCTGCTACAAAAACTGATTTGCTTTAGTACATTCGTACTAATGCACAGATATTTTATATATACGTATAGATAAGTGGGGGTTTGTTGGCTAAGTTAAAACCCCCATTGTATTTGCTTATAAAAACCCTTGTGTGATGGTAGTGCACTTCAAAATTTGAACTATTTGAAAATAAATATATGCTAAGAGCACAAGGTAAGTGTACAGTAGAGGCATTGTTCATTTCATGGGACCTTCTTAACACCCTGCTTCCTCTGGATCCTCTCATTAACACATTCTGCATCTCTCTTCCTGCCCTCTCCTTCTTTCCTCCCTCTCCCGTCCCTCACTCCCTTCCTCTCCTTTGCTGCGTTGGTTCAGAGCCCTCTCTTGCTGCGAGGGAGAGGCGGGGTGGCGGGGGGAGAGGGGGCGGGCGAGAGAACGGCCGTCTCTCTCTCCACGGTGCGCCTCTCGCCTCCCAGCGCTACCCCGGTGAGTAGTGTGTGCTTTTGTGGTGGTCAGCAGGCTTCTGTGGCACTTCCTGTCTCTAACCGTGTCTTCCTGTTTCTTATTTTGTACGTGTAGGTCACGTACACACGACGATGGATGTTATTTAAATGTAGTTGTAGCAAATACAGAGAAAAACTTTAACTGAAACTTTTAGCGTGTAGCCTAGTGATGCCTCTGTGGTGATGACAGCTTGGGTATTATGGCTTTTTTTTTTTTTTTTTTTCTCCATGTGTTTCTTGTTTAAGAAGCTAAATAAATGGAATTTTGTATAGGGTCAAAACCCAGCTTCAGTTTGAAGTAATTTTCTGTACAGCAATACTACTTGTAAATGTTTAAATTTGGCTGGATGCTGAATTGGTGGCTCCAGCTTCTGGTGCCGGCCCATTAAATTGCTTTAAAAAGTCTGGATAGATGTGAATGTAAAGAGCAAATGGCAGTTATGCCTCCTTACACAACTGAATGTAAAGTACGCTGTTTCAATCTTTGTAATTCATCACGTATCGTAGACAGAAGTAGTAAAGTGTTGTGTAGTAGTCAAACTCAGCCATCATTAATTCATAGACTTTGTTGTTAACTTAATAAATAATGTGGACCAAAAACATAAAAAATAAACCCACAAATTAGCCTTTAAGTACACGTTTATATCTGAAACCACACTTTGTGTACATGTACAAATGTTTGCTATTGCACCTTTACATTTTTTCCCCCAACAGTTATCAGCAATGTAGAAAAAAATTATCTCAATCAAATGAAACAAATACATACAGATTTTCTTTTAGTTTGAATTCTTAGAAACTCTTGTTTATTCTGAGTTATTATGATTTATTTTGTAATTTTTTTCTTTGTTTCATTTCAACTTTACAGCTGGAGCATACTATCCAACTCCGCCTCAGTACCCCCCATCTGTCCAGCCTTCAGCGGTCATGCTGTCCGCCCAGCAACAGCTACAAGTCCCGCCTCCTCAGCAAGCCCCTGCACAGTCACAAGGCCTAATGAAGAGAGAACGCAGACCGGTAGTATGTCCCAACAAAAGCACAGCACACCTCTTGAATGAGGTCAAAAATGTTGAATGGAGAGACACTGTACTGTGTGTTCAATGTGGAACTTTCCCTTTTAACCTGAAAACAACAATAGTATTTGTCATGATGGGGGTCGGCAGCTGTAGATCAGTAGTGGCAGGATGGTTGCACATTGTTTGTATTTTAATGTCATTTGCCTTTTCTCTAATAGATAACAATACGAGACCCCAACCAGGGCGGGCGCGATATCACGCACGAGATCCTGTCGGGTGTAATGTCCTCCACCACACCGACACCACAGGTAAGACTTTACTTTGAAGTGACTGATTTAAATAGAGTAATGATGGTGTTATACATTTGTCTTTTGTCAGAAATCTAAAATATAGTTGGCTATCTTGTACTGACATATGGTACTCTGTGTTTAAAGTAAATTAAAAGAACAGTAAAGCACAGAACTTCATTATGTTTTTCTCATGTTCATTTTGTCTTCACTGTAAATTGATTTCCTTTAGAACAAAGTAATTTTTCTCAATGTGAAGCCAACGTTTTGCTTTATATAGACAAAACAAAGGGAAGTTATAAAAAGGCAACAAAAGAAGATGTTATTAGGTGATCATTGCTCTCACTTTTTTATTATTTAATATTTTTTTTACTTTAAAAAAGAGGGAATATGAATTTGTCTGTACATAAAGGCACCGTTGTGGATTTTTTTAAAAAATACATCTGCGACTGTGTTGATGGCTTTTTTTTATCTTCATGGTAATTTCTAATAGTCAGCACAGCTGAGGTCAGTTTCACTAAGCAAACTATGCTGAGTCAAAGCAAATGCAAACAAATATGCACTGATGCGTTGAGCTATTGTCAAAGTTGAAAGTCGCTAGTTGGAGGGGAAACGGGCAACACAAACGAGTCGCTTTTTAATAGAGTTGAGCGACACTGCAGCCTTCAAAGAAACGGGTCTGTTTGATCAAACTTTGTTATTATTATTTATTTTATTTTCAGTTGTTACAGATGGGACAGACATGACTGGGGGATAGGAAAGGGAGAAAGAAAGAGAGGAAGGAAAAGAAAAACAGAAGGGAAAAGGGACAGTGAGAAAGGGCACTTACAAAGACAAAGAGAAAAAAAAAAAAAAAAATTTGATCAAATGGACCACTACGGCAATGCCATGATGATCCATTTGGCAAAATAAATCCATTTGGTATCCTTGTTGGTCTTCAGACAACAATTCTGACGGCTTAAGAACCAAATGGGACAGACAAAAAGAAAAAAAAAAGAAAAAAAAAAGAAAAGAAACGGGTCTGAATCAATACCACCTCAGACAATATCCACCAGACTTGTAACAAACTGCAGCGAATGTGTGTTGATGCTCATTGTTAAAAGCCTGTGTGGTGGGTTTTCTATTTTATTTATTAAAGGCCGCTATTGCTTTGTGATTGCAGGCACCAGATGCAAGTCCTGCACAGGTCAATGGGGAAATTGCCCAGCCTGTGATTGCACAGACGAGCAGAGGTGAGTATATTTTCTTAAGTTTGACTTGGTGAAAAATAAATGGCTGTAAATTTTTTCTCGTCATTTATTGTCACGTCTCTCGCTGTCCAGATGACAACACAGAGGGTCCTACTAGTGCTGAAACCCCTCCTTCTCTTGCTGCGGGAAACGCCGAGCCTGTGTTGGAGAGCAAACAGGAAGTGGATAGCCAAATAGTGCCGTCTACTGAGTTAGCTGCACAATCTGTAGCCCCCGTAGCTACTACTGAGGTGCCATCCACAGTGATAAAGGACCAGCAGTCTCCTCCTTCCCTTCCTCCAGGAGCAACGTTGACCACTACTCCTGCTGAGGCAGTAAATAAAGTCAGCACTACCGTTTCTGATACAGTAGATGCTCCTGTTGCAACCTCACAGCCTTCAGAAGCACCAGAAGCCCCTGTGAAAATAGAGGAACCACCGGCTGCTCCAGCTCAAGCTGAGAAGGCTCCAGAAAAGGAAGAATCCAAAACAGAGGAAGTGAAGAAGCTGGAAAAAGAAGAGCAGGTGGCCACCACGAAGTTGGAGCCTGCAGCTGAGGTTGCAGCAACAGGTTCTTCCAACCTTGAAGAAGAAAGAAAGAATAAAGAAGAAATGGCTACAAAAACGGCAACTGAAGTCTCCCAGCCTCCCCCACCTGCACGGGAGCCTGCTGCCCCACAGACCCAGAACACCGTTCCGCGCTCTACACCCGAACCTGAATCCACACAAGTTGAGGCAGCAGAGCCTGTTCTCCCCAACGGCCTTCCTCAGGAGACTGAAGAACTGCCCAAGGATAATGCAATTTCAGACACTACGCCCCACAAACAGCCAGATGCTTCTCAATCTCAGGAATCCACACCTATGGCTAAAACAGCAACAGCAGCCCAGGAGGTGAAAGAGGAGGCTGAAGAGAAGGAGGAGGAAGAGTGCAAGAAGAAAAGTGAGGATACCCCTCCTGCCTCTGTTAGCTGCCCAGAAGAATCTACTATGCAAGGTACAGTTAACCCCCCTTCTCAGGCTGTCACATGCCTGATCTTGTTTTATCTGAATTTTAATGTCATCACTTTGTCCTTCCTTTTGAAGCTGCTACGTCTGTGCCAAAGAAGAAAAAGAACATGAAAGAGTTTAACAAGAAGGAGGCCATTGGAAATCTCCTGGATGCCTTCACAGAGGTTTGTGTATAATCAGACGACAGTCCAAAGAGCTCTTAAACTGGGTGTCCATCCTTTTACTCTCAATAAACAACAGATTCTTAGAAAACTTGATCTTCTCTTTCTTTTTGCAGGAGCAGGGTGCTAAGCCTGCCTCTGAACCCATGCCCACTCAGGCCAACCCTCCAGCTCCAGCTCCAGCGCCAGCTGAACCTCCTGTCGAAGTGGCAGATGAGACCTGGGAGCAGAAAGAGGACAAGCAGAATGCAGAACCTGACAAGTCTAAAGCTACACCTGAGCCAACTGAGCAGAAATACCAGTACAAACAAGGTATGCTTTGAAAGCTTGAAAGGCTAAAATTTTTTTTAAATGTTTTAATCTTTTCCCCAAAGCGAAACTGATAAAACTCTGTACATACTTTGGTTTTAGGGCAAATATAATTTATTTCAGCATTAAATTTTAAGTATGTTTTTTCCTTGTGCCTGCCTTTATATGCCGAAAGGATGAGCCCTTGTTTGATTTAAGCACAGTGTGAAAACTGACAGTGTGGATTATCATACCCATCTTTCAGAGCACAGCTACAGTAAAGCTGTGCCCAGGAGATCTGGATAAATTTTAGATGTGCCTTTAATCATGTGCCTTTGCATAATTCCTGTACGTTATGCAGAACAATGGAAGCCGATAAACCCGGAGGACAAGAAGCGGTACGACAGGGAGTTCCTCCTGGGCTGCCAGTTCATCAGCGCCAGTATGCACAAGCCTGAGGGCCTGCCTGTCATCAGTGATGTGGTGCTGGATAAGGTAGGTGATGTTGAGCTTTGTGTAAAAGAACGTAGAAACGATACAAGTGTCCCATTTTGCTCTCTTAATGACTTCAACATTTGAATTGAAGAATATGGCAGTTTTTTGGGGTTTTTTTACCCCTCAGCTGTAACTTTTGACCTCACATCATAAAGTGCACCACAATCTTTGAGGCACTTCAGCCAGTCGTGCAGCTCCCGATTTTTGTAACCTGACGCGTTGTGCCGGGCCGTCGCAGCTTTGTTAAAGGCTGACAGGGTATTGTTGTCACCACACAGAGCGGGTGAGCGGGCGGGTGTAAATGCGATCATGAGGCGATGTAGGATTTTGAAATTCACATCAGTAGGTGCATCTGCTAAAAATCTCCAAGTTTGAATTTCAGTGACCTTGTCCTAAAGTTCAAGGTCAGAGGTGAAGTTTCCTGAAAATCTTGTGAATGCAAAAACTCGAGAACAAAGTCATCTGGGATTTTTAAATTGATACCATATGTTGATCTACTAGGAGGCTGAGGGGTAGTGCTGCCGACTGCCAGTATTTTAAACTTTGTGCTAATACATGGGTGATTTTTACTTTATTTATTTTTGCCTCTTTAACTACAGGTGAACAAGACTCCACTACGACCTGCTGACCCATCTCGCCTGATGAACACTGGTCCTGATTTTACTCCCTCATATTTAGGGAACCTTGGGAGCAGATCAGTGGGAGGACCTCGTGGCCCGGTTAGCCAATTTTACAGTTTTTTAAAAGACACTTTTAAGCATTAACTTGCATTATAGTTAATAGGTTTGCCAATTGTGTCGTCAGCACACCATTTTTATACTTTTGCACTTGAGACGTGATGCCCTGAAGTAAAATAATCTCCCTCTGTGCCTGTCCTACACTGTTTTGTCACTAACGTGCTGGTGTACTTGTCTCTGATGTTTTTTGAGATAAAGAGGTGCATTATGAGCTGACATGACACAAAAGTGCAATGAATGCCAGCAGTTGTGATGTTACGTTTGGCAGACAAGCTGTTTGCAAAGGCAGCGATTTCTGGCGCAAACTTTTTGTTTAGTTCAGAAGTTTCTTTCTACGAGCTTTTCTAAATATTTATACGTTTCTCTCCATTTAGCCATCCGGGCCCCGTCGCTCTCAAACCAAAAAAATTATCACCAGCATGTCGCTAAATGACGACGTGCAGCTCAGCAAGGCTGAGAAGGCCTGGAAGCCCTCTGTGAAAAAGGCCACTCGTGGCCGTGTTGATGAGCCTGAAGAGGAGGACTCAGAACAGGCTAAGACTCGAGAGCTGTTCAAGCGTCTGCGGAGCATCCTCAACAAGCTGACGCCACAGAAGTTTCAGGAGCTGATGAAACAAGTGACAGAACTGACGATAGACACGGAGGAGAGGCTGAAGGGAGCCATCGACCTGATCTTTGAGAAGGCCATCTCAGAGCCCAACTTCTCTGTGGCCTACGCCAACATGTGCCGCTGCCTTATGGGGGTGAGTCTAGTGAAGGTTGGATGTTGTGCTTTGATCATATGCTCTAGTGATGACTTCTGTTTAGTGCCACGTGTCTGGGCCACTGAACTTTTTGTGATGGTATTGAGGAACTGAAGGAGCATACTCTCAGCTACATATTTGTTAAATGTCGTTGAATGGGGAAAAAAAAAAAAGGGTTAAAACCCTCTGGTGACGTTGAATGTTGTCTTCCACCAGCTGAAAGTCCCCACTTCAGACAAGCCAGGAGTTTTTGTGAACTTCCGCAAACTGCTGCTCAACCGCTGCCAGAAAGAGTTTGAGAAGGACCAGGATGATGATGAGATCTTTGAGAGAAAGCAAAAGGAGTTGGAGGCTGCCAAAGACGTAAGAACTGTCAAACCACCATTCAGATTTAGAGTAAACTTATCATATGACTCGTACACTAAGCACAAACTTATATCTGCCCGCAGGGTGAGGAGCGTGAGCGCTTCAGGGTGGAGCTGGAGGAGGCCAGAGATAAAGCTCGACGCCGCTCACTGGGCAACATAAAGTTCATTGGTGAACTGTTCAAGCTTAAGATGCTGACAGAGCCAATCATGCACGACTGTGTCGTGAAACTACTTAAGAATCATGATGAGGAGTCTCTCGAGTGTCTCTGCAGACTGCTGTCCACTATTGGTAAAGACCTGGACTTTGAGAAGGCAAAGGTAAGTAAAGCATGGACTAACACTGATATATGTACACGTTAAGATGTCTCCTGTGATGACCTTGTTTTTGTGCCACGTGTCTGGGCCACTGATCAATAGTGATGGGTTGAGGAACTGAGGAGGCAGTTCTCGATGTATCGTTAGGTACACACAGTTTGTCATTTGGTACCTGTACCTCATAAAATTCACTCTTTTCTGTGTCCCCGACAGCCTCGCATGGATCAGTATTTTAATCAGATGGACAAGATCATTAAAGAGAGAAAGACTTCATCAAGAATCCGCTTCATGCTGCAAGATGTTTTGGACCTCAGAAAGGTAATTGTTAAATCATACTCAACATTTTAGAGCAATAAAGAAGTGATAGCCAGCATTTATTATGACTTGAGTTAGTAGTGTATGTATCTCAGTGTGTATATACAGTACAGTCTTAAGGGTTTTTTTACAAGGCTAGCTGCATAGCAGAGACCACACTCACAAACTTCTGATGCGCACCCAGTTGTTTTGTTCCATAAGCAGTGCTAAAATAAGACAGTGAGTACTCGGTTCAGAAAAGGGCTTCAGGGGTTAGTTTGAAAAAACTTTTATTTTTTTCTGTCCGTGAGAACGTCATCATCAGCATAATCAGGCATAGATTTGCCAGCAAGCAGCCCCCTCACTTTTATTTTGAAAGTTTACGGTGTTCACGTTGCAAATCAGCTAGACCCAGTTCTTTCCTTCTCATATTTCCTTACCTGCTGGATATCTAACCATGTCACTGGTGTGGTGGTTCTTGATAGCATTCAGCTGCTTGCCCTTTGTTGAGATTTAAATATATATATATTTAATGCTTATGTGCTGATTGTATTGTTTGACAAGTACTGACAGGAAACTGCATGCTTTTGCAAGTGGGTGTGACATCTAGAGGAAGTGTATAAATAATTAGGCTTCCTGTTTGTACTTCAGACTGTGGCTCATATCGTCTCTGTGCTCAGTCTCCATATTCCGGAATATGTAAAATTAAAGATCATTTTTTGAGTAAAAGACCACTTTGAGCCGTGTCCTTTTTTGGCCGTAAAGAATACAAAAGAACTGGATTTAATACTTGGTGCCAGTGACCCGGATTCTTTTGCGGCTGAGGGGACTAATTTGGAGCTTAAGGTACGATTTGATATGAGGCAGACAACAGACCGGTCTAAAAGATTTAAAGGTAGGCACAAGCCTGTTCAAAGAAAAAGCAAAATTGTGCATATTGGATGAATTCTAAATTATTTGTCCGCTGAGTTGATGACCGTTACCGTTAAATTGGCTCAGTAGTGGAAATTGAACTTAATTATAAAATCTGTTAAGTAGATTTCAGGTGACATGTCCATGATAATTTGGGTAATTAGAAATAAAAGTAAAGTTTGGGGATATTTGATGAAAGCTCATTGTTGTTAATACTGGGGTCGGACTCGGGCACCAGATAATTCAGCTGTGGAATCCCCACAGTGAGCCGTGTCCTTTTTTGGCCGTAAAGAATACAAAAGAACTGGATTTAATACCTTTCACTATCTCATCTCCAACGTCTTGGCCTGTAGTTGGTGACGACAATTCTTGTGCCGCTCTAGAGATTCGCTGTGAACAGAAGGGACACTGGAAAGCGGTTTATGTTGATCATACTGAAGCTGCAGAATAGAACAAGGATTTCATTTTTTTTCCCTTTTCTTTTATGTCACAAAGGGCTTAAAAATGAAAATCTTTGACGCACATCCCCTAAAACTGTGTTATTGAGGGTGGATGTGCCTCCTGTCTCAGGCTCTCCTATCAGAACAGTTATACTATTACAAATGTAATCCAAAACACAGACAGGAAACACCCCAGAGTGGCTCACGAATGTTAATTGTCTTCTGTCTCTGATCCACAGAATAACTGGGTGCCTCGTAGAGGAGACCAGGGTCCTAAGACAATTGATCAGATTCACAAGGAAGCAGAGCTGGAGGAGCACAGGGAACAGATGAAAGTCCAGCAGCAGCTCATGTCCAAGAAGGAAAGCAGAGACAGGTTCACAGGAAACATGGGCAGCCGAGGCCCTCACACACCAGGAGGTGGCCGGACCAGCCAGCCTCAGGATGAGGGGTGGAACACAGTCCCCATCTCCAAGAACAGACCCATCGACACCACCCGCCTAAGCAAGATCACAAAGGTAACGTCCGAAAATTCATGTGAAAGCTTGAGTTCTTTCTCAGGCCTCTTGAGAATTAATCTAACTTTTTTGTTTTCCTGTAGCCTGGTGCTATGGATTTCAACAACCAGCTGTTGGCTCCGGGTGGCAAAGGCATGTGGGGCAGCTGGGGAAAAGGCAGCAGCGGAGGAACTGGAGCTAAACCAGCGAGTGGAGACCAGGGTAAGACCTTCAGCTTTCTTCTAAAACACAGCATTGCTTAGTGGCTGTTTGTGGTTCGGCTCTTAATCTATTCATTTCCATCTTTTTAGACTCTGGGCGTCCGGGTACCAGCACTCTCAACCGCTTCTCTGCCCTACAGTCTGGGTCATTGATGTCTTCAACAGACTCTGATCGCAGAGTTCCTCAAAGGTACTCAGAAGATACAAATATTTTCTCATGAATTAGTCTGCTTCTGCTTTAGTTCAGTACTCGGTTCACAAATTTTAATCTTCCTCCATCTGGCCTCCCCTTTGTATACAAGAGCCTACTGCGGTCTCAAAAAATACAAAAAGTTTAGTGGTACCGTTCAACATGATTACAAATGTATCGGATTGAGCCTGTTAAAATGACCTCTTTGTGTCTCCTTTTACCATTAGGTCGAGTTCGAGCCGCGAACGCGGGAGCAACAGGGACAGGAGCGACCGCAACAGGGATCGATTTGACAGATTCGATCGCAGCGAAGGACGGGAAGCGAACCAAATCACCAAGAGAAGCTTCAGCAGAGAGTCGCAAGAGCGCGGCGGGAGGGGAGGAGACGGCAGGGCTTCGACTGAATCTGTGCGCCGCGTCGCCAGCATGACAGAGAGTCGGGACAGAGGAAGCAGGGATCGGGGAAGCAGAGACAGGGAAAGCAGAGACCGAGGAAGCAGAGACAGAGGAAGTCGGGACAAGGGTAGTGACTTCGTCCCAGGTATGAAATAAAGAATTAAAATGAGTTGACTAGAGAAAGATGTGGTTTAAAGAAAAGGACATAAAGAAGAATGAGCTTCAAGTTGTATTTTCACCTTTTTCTTCAGTTAAGCGTGAGAGCGCTCCCACTCCTCCTCCATCTCTCCCCAAGCCTGCTTTGACTGAAGAGGAAGTGGAGAAGAAGTCGCATGCCATCATTGAAGAATACCTCCACATCAATGATGTCAAGGTGCAGAAACAGTCTCGTGCAGACTCCCCTCTAACTATCGCAGTTATACTTCCATGTTTAGAAATGAACCGTGTTAACAGCGTTGCTTTGTGTCGCTCTGGTGCTGTAGGAGGCATTGCAGTGTGTGGTGGAGCTCAATAGCACATCGCTGCTGTACGTGTTTGTGCGGAACGGCTTGGAGTCGACGCTTGAACGAAGCACCATCGCTCGGGAACACATGGGCCTGTTGCTGCACCAGCTTTTAAAGGCCGGGACTTTGCCCACGCAGCAATACTACAAAGGGTAAGCATGTAACAGGAAGAACGTCGCCTGGTTTCAACTAAAATCTACCCTCGATGGGGTGTTCTCGAGCAAATAAAACTAAAGCCAATTCTTTTGCAGGCTACTAGAGATTCTGGAGGTAGCAGAAGACATGGCCATAGATATACCTCACATCTGGCTCTACCTGGCTGAGCTTATTACTCCTATGCTCCACGAGGGAGGACTCCCTATGGGACAGCTGTTCAGGTGAGAGCTTAATGTCAGCAGTCACATTTCAAATAAGTGAAAGCAAACTCGAGTACTTTGACTTGAGAATATAGTCTGATAGAAATGGACATCTTTAAACTGATAAATAGTGTTGGAATCGTTTTCCAGAGATTCTTTTGTTGACGGTGTTTCTCGGAAATAAATATTTTAAGCTAAATTTAAAACTAGGTCACTTATTTCCAGCTTTCAAATGAGATAAACTGAATTATAATCCAGCTGTAAGGAAAATGGGAGCTTAATTCAGTGCATCTGTGTCTTCAGGGAGATCTCAAAGCCTCTTGTGCCTCTGGGGAAGGCCGGCGTGCTGCTGGTACAGATCCTCAAGTTGCTTTGTAAAGAAAAGGTAACCGAACACAATCGTTTTATTACCTTGTGTTGCACATGTTTTTTGGTTTTGGTTAAAAAAAAAAAAAAAGAAAAAAAGAAAAGAAATAAAAGCCACAGATATTTGATTCTCTGGCCCTTTTTTCCCCCCCTTAAGACCCCCAAGAAGGTCGGGGCTTTGTGGACAGAGGCTGGGCTGAATTGGAATGACTTCTTGCCCAAAGATGAAGACGTCAACAAGTTTGTCACCGATCAGGTACATGCAACACATTTGGGTTTTAGACGATAAAACACTTGTCTGCACTTTTGGAGTTTTGTTTAGTGGTCTAAAAATGTTAGGATACATTTAAAGCAGCTATAATTGGTCTATTTTGTAATAACAAAGCTTTAAATAGTAACGAGAAAGCAGCACGTCCTGCACAGCACCAAAGACAGACAAACACAGCTGGAGTCTACCTGGTGGGCAGAGATGAAAGCAAAAGAGATTTTTGCTTGTGGGGATTTACAATTAGAAACAAGTTACTCCATGTCTTCAGGCTTTTTTATTTTTATTTATTTATCTTTTTACACGTTGTATTTTGTATTTCAGAAAGTGGAGTTCACCATGGGAGAGGAGATGGAGCCGAAAGAGGCCAGTAAGAAGAAGGTCCTCAGCGGAGAGGAGATCAGCAAACAGCTGGACAGACTCCTCCAGGACAAGGCCAACAATCAACGCATCAGAGACTGGATTGAGGTGTGTGTGAGGCAGTACAGAGTGTTTTCAGACCTGAACACTTTGTGCGTGCTGTTATTTTCCAGTGTTGTTCATGTTCCCTCTCTCCAACTGCGTTTTGTTTTCTATTTTCAGGCTAACTTGGATGAGCAGCAGACTGCTTCGAACCAGTTTGTACGAGCATTGATGACATCAGTGTGCCAGTCTGCTATCATATGTAAGTATGACTAATACACCACGAGCTGCCTCTTTTTCTCCCACATTATTTTCTGTGTGTGTGTGTGTGTGTGTGTGTGTGTGTGTGTGTGTGTGTGTGTGTGTGTGTGTGTGTGTGTGTGTGTGATTTAGTCTTTTTCCTTTTCACAACGACCCAAGCTCAAATTCTTAAGTATGGAAAATGTTTTTTTTTTAATAAATTAAATCTGATTTATTTTATAGTAAATTTTAATAGCACTTATTTTTAAAAATCACACTTTCTGGTTTAAACAAAAACTTGTTCACTTCGTTTCAGGTGACAACCCGTACAAGGTGGATGCACAGCAGATCGGCCAGAGAGCCTCTCTGCTGCAGAGATACCTGTACGACGAGCAGAAAGAGCTGCAGGCCCTGTACGCCCTCCAGGCTCTGATGGTGCACATGGAGCAGCCTGCAAGTGAGTTTCCCCACTTACAGTGAACTATAATACTGCCGAACATCTGATTGGTTCACTTATAAATATTCGGATACTGAAGCATCTGTTAAATCCAGGCGTCAAAGTCGCCAATGATTCAAAATGTCATTTTAATGTGGTTTCCTCAGCTGTTGCGTCTTTTTGGCAACATAAGCAAATGATCCAAAATTTCATGAGAATCAGCAGAGACGAAACTGATCTCGAAGCTCACTGTAATGCAGCAGTACTGGTTTCAGTCGTGCAGCTGGGCTGATTATAAGGTTGGGGGAACTTAAAGAAGTCACATGGATGAGTGATGAGATGTACCTCCCACTGATAATGAGATTATTTCTGAGATTTTTATTTATTTATTTATTTTTAACCTGGATTCTTGATTGTGCATCGAGACGCGGCAGGAATGTACCATAAATCGGTTCAGATAATGGCACAAGATGGCAAATTTATTGGCCTTTGTAAACTATTAGTGATAAATGTGCTCCGGATGAGTCTCACTCCCTCCAAGTCTCAGTCTTTGAATTATTTCAGAGAAGATTTTTTTTTTTTTTTTAAATGTCACTGAAGTCCAGTGAGCTTGTTAGAAGAGCACAAATCAAACAGAAATCTTTCCTGTGAACTTGTTTCAAATTTAGCTGACAGTAGCTGTCATTCGAGTAATCGAGCAGGAACTTGTAACCAAATCAGCTGTTTGCTGGAAATTCAATGCTGCGGTTCTTTATGTTGCCCTCAATTTTAAAAAGCCTTCACGTCACTCTAAGCAGTCTTGTTGGCATGTACATGTTTCCCCAAAGTAAGGGAAAAAAAACTTGCAATCAGTTTCTAAGTGAAAACTACAAAATCGACTGTTACAAAGTATCTTTGTAAATTTGCATTATTGTATCTACTTTCTAATTAATCCAGTCCTTTTTGACCACTTGAAATAATTTTAATAGATCAGCAATGTTATGTTGTCATTTCTTCCCAGATCATTCTTTAAAAAGACGTTTTTAATGTTCGCGAGAGTTTTTACCTGGATAAGTAAAGGATCTGTAAAATTTCCTTTGCCAAACACTGATTGCAGCTTCTTCCCTGACAGGAATGTTTCTCTGCATTGCAATGACTTGATATCATTCATAGAAAGAGATGTTTAATGTTTACCTCTATGTCCTGTTGGGTGCAGCTTGAGGGAGGGGGGGGGGGTTAAAAACAAAAACAAAAAACAGCTGCTGCTTTTAAGTAATGTGTAATTGGTCACGTGATGATCACAGGCATTAAAAAAATGGACCTTGTTGATTTGTCTGAAAAGCAGCTCCTTATCAGAAAAGATCTGCCTGTATTTCCAGGTTGTTTTTGCTCAGGGTGAAAACGGACAAAATCATCATGCATACAGCAGCTCTGTATTCAGGGTATCAACATTTAGAGGAGACTGAAGGTTTTTAATGTTGCTGCTGGAGGGCCTGAGTCATTTTTCCCTGAAGGCAGTAAAGTAATGGAGGCGGTCTATTTTTTTTATTTATTTATTTTTTTTTTTTTTTTTAATGACATTAAAAGCTGGATTGCAGGCTTGAAACAGAAAAGCCTAATCACTAAAAGAATCATGTGTCAATTAGAATTTGACCTACTGATTACCTTTTTGTAGCTTTTCAAGTGTCCCTGACTCAGTGCAAATAGAGTAATTTTAAAATATAGAAGCTTGATTAACAGCTCTAATTGTGTCTCTGCAGACCTGCTGCGGATGTTCTTCGACGCCTTGTATGATGAGGACGTCATTAAAGAGGAGGCCTTCTATGAATGGGAATCCAGCAAAGACCCCGCAGAGCAGACGGGCAAAGGCGTGGCCTTGAAGTCGGTCACCGGCTTCTTCACCTGGCTCCGCGAGGCCGAGGAGGAATCTGACAAGGAGTAAAATACTGAACTAAAAGCTGCCGCCAGAGCTCTGCAGGCGACCACGGAGAGTCATGGACAGTATTGCCAGAGAGGCAGACTCGAATCAATCCTCAATGAGGATAAATCTTTATTGTGTTTTTTTTTTTTTTTTTTTTTTTTTTTTGGAGGGATGGACTGAGAAAAACAATCATTTCTTTTCTACCTTCCCTCTCCTGCTTCCTCATTATTTCCCCACCTGCTTGTCACAGCAAGTGTCCTCATCAAAGCAAACTTGAAAATGCAGGATTCAGCAGGATTACTCATTAGCGAGGTGTGAAGTATCCCACATCACTACGAAACTTTCTATGTCAAAGTAAAGCAAACCAACGGGCTGCTCTTTCACCCCTCTAGACGATTCTAATGACAAACATCCTTTCTGATCTACAAGAGGAAACAGCGGGGCGTGAGGTGTAGCGGGTGGATGGGTGGGTTGGTGGAGGGGGGGGGGGGTGGTTATCAACATGCCATAACATTTGTTCAGTCCCGACACGGCTCTTATGTCCTTGTCCTTTTCCGGAGTGTGCAGCATGACTGAAGTGTGTTCCTATTAACGATTCAGTGGACAAAACGTTACAGTGTACATGAACTAAACTTAATTTGACAGATGGAGTTTTTAAAGCAAAGGTTGTCTATTTTCTCTCGTTTCCTATCATGATAAACTAGCAGAGGACAGAAATACAGAGGGCTGATGTTGACCTTTGACCTTGACTACTAGGGGTGGTCTTAATGCTTCCTCTTTAAAGCCATTCTCTCCCATCCCCCAGTAGTGTACCACACTGACTGACTCTTCATCTTTTACCTCTTCTGTACTTAAACCTGAGCTGTTGTAGAGGACACTTAACGACCCAATCACCGTTAAAACTTGAAATCTACAGAAAATTGACTTGATAAAATATATAAAGTTTAAAAAAAAAAAAAAAAAAAAAGACAGAAATGATCCGAAAGCCTTTTCTACTTTAAGTGGAAACTAGTTTCAGGATTTCAGGAGCGTTCTGTAAATATATAATAATAATAATAATAATGATGATGATGATAATAAACTTTTTCAGTTTTATTTTTCAGAAACAAATTGCTGATGTAATTGCAGTGTCTCCTTATCCAGCAGAAACCGCAGTTGTCCGGATGCAGAGAGGTGCTTTAGATAATCCATTGATTATTAGTTTTATTTGAATTTTGTAAATATTTTCTTTTTTTTTTTTTTTGTTTTTTTTCCCGCTTTCGTTATTTAAAAAAAAAATTATTGCTTCTTTTGCATCGGAAACTGGAAAGGTAATGGAACATTGCAAATAAAGGACTTATTAAGTTGCTGAGCCGAGTTTTGTGTCTGAAATGTGTTGGAATGCCTCTGATGATGATTTTACGGTTGAACTAAGGCCACTCTCATCTGAAACCCGACCAGTTTATTTTCAGGTTTTTTTTTTTTTTTTTTTTTTTTAAGTTTTTTTTTTTTTTTTTTGTCAGTCCCTCCACTGTGTGATCCATATTACAATCAGTTACTAGTTTTGAAGATTTATAAGTTAACACACGTGGGAAATTTGGTCACAGCAGGAAGTGGACAGTGCAACATTACAATTAGAATAAAATAAAATACGTGTTTGATGAGAGGAAAAACGAGTCCCTCCACTGTGGTTTTACTGATCCATATTACAATCAGTTTCTAGTTTTGAAGATTTATCCATGCAGACCTACAAATATGGGAAAAGCTGCACTTTTTATTATCGGCACAGTACTGGGTCACCTTTGGTGGTGGGTTTTTCTTGGCACACTGAGCGCCTTAGTACCAACTGAGAATGACTTCAACACCACAGTCTGAGTATTGTTACTGACCGTGTTCATCCCTTATTGACCACAGTGTACCCATCGTCTGGTCAAGGCAAGTGGCTTTATTGTCATTCCAACCATGTGCAGTACACAGTGAAACAGGACAACGGTCCTCCAAGACCATGGTGCATATGACATATAACAGACAATCAACATAGGACTACGTAATAAAGTGCAGGTGTGCAAAAACTGCAAAAAAACAGAGTGCAACACCAGACGGAACAGAATGATGCAGACACAACAGTGCAACAGAAAAGTGTAATGGCTGGTTCCAGTAGAATAACGCACAAAGCTCAAATCATCCCAAACTGGCTTCCTGAACGTACGGTTACGGTGTAACCTTGGTTCTCTCAAATCATGAGATACCCCATATGTACGGGGTACGACCCCCCTTGGTCGTACCCCGTACATATGGAATATGTAACGGTGTGGAGAGATGGTCTCGATATGCTACAGAACGTGACAATAAGCTCTCTGTACTCAGTCACCAGATCTCAATCCAAAAGAGTACCCTTGGGATGTGGTGGAATGGGAGATTTGCATCCTGGATCTGCAGCACCTCTGTGATGCCAGCATGTCAGTGCAAACCGAAATCAATGAGGAATGTTTCCAGCACTTTGAATCTGTGCCATGAAGAATTCAGGCAGTTCTGAGGGGCCCAGGCTAGTACCAGCTAGGTGTACCTAATGAAGTGGTTACTTCCCTTTACCAGAACATGAAACTAACCCCTTCAAATTCAGTGTCTCCACAACCCTGCAGGTGGGGCAGGACGACCATGTGCAAAATATAAAATGAACTAAGGCCATTCTCTCTTCTTTGGGGGGGTAATTTTCTAATGCAGCGTCACTTTTTATCCAAATACAATTTGGATTTTAATTCTCTCAATTATTTTTGTAATGATTGATTTTTTTTTTAAAGTGCTGTGGTTCAGGAACTTTTTCTGGTTAACAGGAAATGGTTGAGAACCACAAAGTTATACAAATCACAGAAAAACGAGCAAATCATCAATAATAAATTATGTCTGTCAGTCACTTTTTGAAATTCATTTGAAGTGTTTTGAATAAGCAGTTGTTTACAAATACCCTCCATATATAAAATATACATTTCCTGACAGAGTAACAGATGATGCACTTTTATTTTTAAGTGACATTGTGACTATTGTCGAGGCCTGGTCCAGATCAGGATATGCTGCCATATAAACACATAATAAATGAATTACAATACAAATGCATGAACGGACCTTTTATTAAATGTTTAGAGAGCTCACTGTCGGAGGCTGCACGGTTTTGACCTTTAACCTCGGATCACGGTTTTAATATGTTTTTCTTTCGCTCCTTTAAAAAAAAAAAGAAGAAGAAAAAGGTCTGATTTGTGCATCTTGTCGCTCACAAAACTGGACAAATAAGGTCAAACTCGTGATGGCAACCCGTTTTTTTTAAACGATCACCCCCTTTTTAATTTTTACTGCAGTAAGTAAATTTCAATACATCCGCCCTGCGTGCGTCCTGCTGGTGCCTTACTAGCAGACGAAAAGGGATTAAAAACGTGCGGTTTCTAGGAAAGACTGAAGCTGCAGGTTGCGGTGTCTTCTTGGCTGCATGGAGGGGGGGGGCGGGTGCGATGACACCGCCTTGCGTTGATGACGCTTGCCATCGGGAGACATTTGGACAGCCTATGTAACCCACATAGCGAGCAACAAATGGTGCGTCCGTCTGTGTCGGAGATGTAGCTGATGCTGGAGTTGGGAAGATGTTTCCGCCGTCAGCGTCGCTTTAATGCTCTACTGCAGACTCTGCAGCTGGAGGACGAATAGCGCGGTGACATCTGTTGATCGGATTGGAGACGTTACAGGCATTATGATGAGCCGCCGCGGTCCGACTTACAGGTAGGTACCGAGAGTGGCTGTGCGGGGAACGATTCCGACCACACGAACCCCGACAGAGCGGTAGAGGTGCTGTTGGTGTTTACCCGATGCGGCTATGGAGCTATTGGTATGCAGATGGAGACTTAAGAGGTTCCCGGGGACCTGCTGCTGCAGCATCCGCACTTCTCCTGCGTTATTTTCTGCGTAATCGCGGGATTGCTCTCTCATCAATGGCGGGGTGATGTGTTATTCAGCCATCAGCGTTCCGCTTCTGTTGCTTGAATGCACCATTTCCAGAAGAAGAAAAAAACCCTCCTCACATATGAGCACTGCAGCTTCCTCCGAGCTGAAGATGTTTGGCTGCAGACACGCTGGCTTAGCTCGATTCCACTTGTTGGTCCCCTAAGTCACAATCAGTGTCTCTGGAGGTGTCAGACGACACATCAGCCCTGTTGTATATGTTTAGTCACGCATATGTTAATGTCAGGAAGTCGCAAACTGGTCTGCCTCTGCAGGGAGTGGACAAAATAATCCAAACACCTTGTGAGGGGAAAAAAGGCCTAGAGCGAGTTAATTAGAAGCGCAGTTACACATGTGGCTGTTATTATCATAGGTGCTAATTAGCAGCATTTGTCAGATGTAAAAATAAAAAAAATTAAAAAGGGGGGTGGGGATGGCAATCAGGAAGTGTGTGTTGTGTGTGTGTGTGTGTGTGTGTGTGCGCGCACGCTTAAAAGCACCTCACGTAATTAACTGCTCCAGAGAGGCCAAATTATATGCAGGTGCACTAGTTGGGGGGGGGAAGAATGAAACACAAGATTTACAAATTCATATGTGATGTTTTTAAATCATTTATTTTGTCCTGTTATTATTATTTATTATTGACTAGAAACAAAAACTGACATTTTTTCATCATAAATAGTTGCTCATTAAGTTTATTGAAGGTTCCATTTTTCTCTGGTCACCTACTGGCTGACGAATATTAAAATAGTAAAACTGCAGACAAATTAAATTAACAAAGTAAATGAAGAGATGTGATCATCGTCTATTACCCTGCACGCTTTTTAGAGGTTCCCATAATAAGTTTGAGCTGATCAATGGGATAGGAAATAAGATTTAAATAAGAATAAGAGACCATATTTTTGATCCCAGAATTCTACTAGAGTGGCTTTGCATGGTTCAAAATATCCCTTATTTCTCCTGTACAATATATTCACTCTGAAATAAAGACTAATAGTTTTAGTCTTTGCCCCTCCCATTTAGACACCTATCTTCTGATAGGCTGCCCCTTCCAGACAGAAGGTTTGAGCAGCAGGTAGGTGAGGCTTTTGGCTCACGCTCACATATTCTGATCTTACAGTTTGAAACTGTTACAGTCTATGTCTGACAGAAATATAAGGGAAATCTTAATGAGTACACTTTAATCTTGTTCAGACTCTCCATGCTCCCTGACATTTTCAGTTTCTTTTAAATTATTAAAGGAAAGAACAGATTAGGGAAAACTGCAGGGCTAAAACTCACGTCACTTGCAGTTTTGGATACGTCTCCATTTGTAGTCAAGGCAGACTTAATTTCCATATGTCCTAATCCACATTTGCAGCAGTGGCTGCCTTTGATATTCAGGTTCAAGTAAAAGCTGTAGATTTATTGTGCCTGCATGATTAAAGAGGCGAGCTGTCGGTCTCGCTGGAGGGAGCCGCTCAGAGCCGTACATGCTGGACATGTGTTGTGTTTATCAGCCTTCAGCATGAGTGACGTCTCACAGGTGTTTAACAACTGAAGCTTTCCTCTGAACAGAGCTGGTTGCACCTTCATATCACGTCCTCCCAGAGTCCCTACCCACCCGTTTGCCTCTGACACACATTTACTTTCATGGCTGACTTCAGTGTGAGCTTTTAAATGCTGTCAGGGGCCTCGTCTTTCTTAGCCGCTTTGGAGACCAATCTGCTTAAGAATATCTGTCCACTCATGCACGTGCTCACAGTTGCCTTTCCTGTTAGTCAGATGGCCTGAAAACACGACATGTTACAAATCCCTCTTGTGCTCCGGCTACTGTAAGCCACATCGTAGATTTTGCTGACCCATCGCATCTGCTCAGTGTGGCCATGTGTGTTTGTTGTGGAGTTAGTTAGGTAGCGCTATCATTTTAATCTGCAGCTTTGCGATGAGGAGGCCCGGCTGGAGCTGCTTACCCGTGCTGGTCACACGCCATATGTTTGCCCAGACGCATGGAAACCACCACAATTGCGCTCGCCTCCCTCCACCCCAACCATTCTAACCGGTTGCACAGGCTTATCGTGGCTTTAGCATCTGTGCGGTAAATTTAGGCCATTGCTGTTTGCTTGTCTGGCCGGTGGTTTAAACCAGTGAACGCAAGCTGTGACTTTTAGTCGTTTGTGCGCTGTGCCGTGATACCATCTCCGCACATCCACGATGAGGCTGAGGTCCAGGAGTAGAGAAAGAATGGAGACAAGAAGAGAGGAAGCGGTAGGAAAGTCCAGAGGTTTTATTTCTTGAATTCGGTCTGTGCGCCACATTTGGTGTCATCTGTAATAAAAGCTGTACAATATAAACAAGTGTGGGAATACTGAAATAGCAGACTAATTCTGAATGTGGCGCACAAATCTAGTTTTTCTTTCTAAAAACTAATATTTTTTTTTACAGGTGAAATTTGAGGAGATTGAAATGATTCCAAAGTCCGGAAAATCTCCAGCAGACTCACGGAAATCTGCCGGCATTCATGAGTTTGCAGCGCTTGCCAGATCCTCCTTGAATGGTAATGACCTGTCTAGCACTAGCCTTGTTATCATCTATATGCTGTGAATTTAAACATGAAACTCTGGCCTTTACCTCTCCCCCGTCCAGGTATCTCTCAGGCAGTGAGAGACCACATGACAAAGCCCACCTCGCTGGCTCAGGGCCGGGTCGCTCACCTCATCGAGTGGAAAGGTTGGCCTAAACCTGCAGCTCCTTCACTGGCCGCACACTCCCAGTTCAGCTCCTACTGCAATCTGACTGAAGGGGAGAAGGAGGCTCGCTTTGCTGCAGGTACTCACTTCTTTGACCTTTTGACCTCTCGGCCAGCAGAATGTTTGATATTCAGATTAAAATGCTATTCGAGACAAATGTGCACAATAATTAGCTGTACGTTTTTGTGTGTGTGTGTGGGGGGGGACGTGCATCCTCTCACTCCAGCATCATCGTCTGGCTTTCTCTCACCTTCTGTGATGCATCTAATGGCCTAAAACTCCTGCATGTCAGCGGTTTGCTCCGCCCACCGTCATGTCTCCTGGGTGACGGCTTGTCTTGGCAGCAGATGGTGGCCTATTAGACACTCTCCCCAATCACTTCACTGGCCACCAATGGTACAGCAGCTCCTGTTGTTTTGCTGTGACTCATCATCTGTGGCACCAGTGACATCGGTGTGGATTGATCGAGGGAGAAAGAGAGAGAGCGTGACTGATATGCTGCTGCGTATGCCACACAGCGAAGCTCATGAACCTAAACAATTAGCTGTTATAGTTATGATAATATTAGATTGAATGAAATAATTTTGTGTAATGAATTTTTTGAGTCGCTTTAAGTAAAAGCAGAAAACCACGTGTTAGTTTCTTTGTTATGGATCAGTTTTTGAAGCTGTTTGTAGACGTAACCCTGGGAATTCTGATTCGAAGCTCTTATTTAAGACTCATAGTAACACATCGGTGGCAGAGATGACTCAGACAATGTCACACGCAGGTAAATTAGCAAATAATAGGAGGATAGAAATTCACCTTTACTCCTCCCCTCTCCCTTTTTTATTGCCTGGACCATTAAAATCAAGAATTGTTGCTTCCATCTGCAGTAATTTATATTTGCTGGCATGGTTGTGTTGTGGGACCTCGCTGCCCTTTAACATGTATAATGTATAATGGCAACCCAGCTTATACATGTATATGTATAAGCTGAGCTATCAGCTGGTCCACGCCATCACCAGAATACTCACTTTGTCCCTGTCCCGTATAAGATGTTGTGATAAAGAAAAGCTAGATGATTCACTGTTTTTCTCACCGTATTGCAGACAACATTAGAAAATACAGAGTTTAGATTTTGAACTGACACCTTAATCTGGCTTCATTTGTCGGACCTGTTTTCCTGCTAGGAGTGGCCGAGCAGTTTGCCATCGCGGAGGCTAAGCTACGTGCATGGGCATCTGTGGATGAAGATGATGAGGAAGATTTCAATGATGAAGACTCCCACATCAGCGGACACACTCACACGGTATCCAGCCAAAACTCAGGTATCCAACTTTGCATCATTCTGCATCAAACATCTCATCTTTGCACTCTGTCACCTCATCAGTGAATCTGCTCCTTGGTCTTCTGACTCTTTGTTCCTCCTTTAGAAGCCACCATCTACAGTTCCACCTCTGGAGCACCGCCCGGGGTGGACCGCACTGAGACGCCACCATCCGACGGTCCCCTGGGCTCCCACAACAGCAGCCTGCCCTGTGGCAGGCTAGCAACTGAAAATGCCCCACAGTCATCACAAAGCAACTCACCCTCTTTGCCCAGCGACTCCATGAGTACGTGCCTGGAGGAGGAGGAGGAAGAGGAGGAGAGGCTGGACAGCCTCAAGGAGCAGCCAGCTCCTTTGCAGGAGCACCGCAGCGAGGTGTGCATCTACAGCAAGCCCGAGTGGAGGCCGAGGTGCAGGAGCAGCAGGTTTGACTCCTGCTACTCCACCTCTCACTCCGAGTCTCCCGGAGAGGAGGACGAGGAAGACGAGGAGGAGGAGGAAGGCAGCGTGTTTCACGAGGTCCGGGTGTGGCACTGCAGCCCCAGGAGCTTTTTCTCTGACCGGGCGTCTTCCGGGGTGGCGTCATTCGATGAGGAAGAAGAAGAGAGAGAAGAAGCAGAGGGAAAAAAAGAGTATTTGATGTGATGTGTCGTCCACCTTTTTGTCCCCTTGAGTCTGTGTTGATTCTGGATATTCTGCTTAAACTGTACACCTCTCCTCCTCCTCTTCTCCTTCCTCCTCCACTCATTCTGTCTCCTGTCTCTCATCCTCCAGGCCTTTCATACTGATCTTGCTCCACTGTTTATCGCTGCTGTAAACAGTCAATATGTTGAGAGAGTTCAATCAGAATGTAATGCTGTTGTTCACTAAGTTTTGTACGTTTATTTTTTTTGTGTGTGTGAACAGTCATGTGTTGCTATTGCATTGGTTTTCTATGGATATTTTCTAGTGTTGTTTCCTCTGGGTCACGTTGTGTCATGTGGGTTGGGCTCTGTTTGATATTGAATGCCTGAATGTCTTGCATATATAAATATGAGTTTTTGAAAGAAGATACTTTGTTGTTGTTTTATTTCTTCTCCGGAATCCAAAAACGCAAGAAAGAAACACGACTGCTCGTTTACCCTTTAAATGCAGTTTTTTTTCTTTAAATTTAATCATTCACTCATGTACAAAAACAAGTTCATGTCCTCTGAAAAATAACAATGGCTGTTGATTGCAAATGCATAATTCTCCTATGTACAATAGCATGTGTGTAACTCTTTCATATATATATACAAAGCATGTACAGGCCAGTGCCATATAAAGGGAGATACTACAGACTTATTGCTTAACTAGATACGCTGCGAATGAGCTTATACACTCTCTAAGTTTAACTCCTTTATAATTAATCTTATATGGCAAGCACTACTTCACATTCCTATATGCAAACAAGAAAAAAAAAGTTAAGACATTAATAAATCTCTGCACAGATGCCTGCAAGGAGAAAAAAAATACTCGAACCAAAACAAAAAAAAGGGCTGGTTGATGTGCTGCGGTGCTATCACAGGAGACTGAAATATGGCTCAAAATCGTTCCATGAAGCAAAAATACTTACACATCATTTGAAGGTCGTAACAAGGACTCACACACACGCTTGTAGCTCTACAAGTTTTTTTTTCCTTTTTTGGGGGGGACTTGTGGGTGTCACGGGCTTCAAACAGTAGTTACATTTCTCAACGCTGCATTAGAGGCCAGGCTGGATTAAATGTCATAAAGACACGTGGTAACATATCGTGATGTTTAATATCTACAGGCCACATACGGTACGGTATATGTGTGTATTATACGTATAAATGTGTGTGTGTGTGTTCTCTATACAACAGCCAGTATATTCCTGTAACTCAGAGCCAAAGCGTTGTTTCTTCATCATCGCTAGACACGAAAGTAGAGGCAGTTCAGTCTGCATTGCCCTTGTTAAGCCAGACAAGGCTACATGTGCATTAAATTATAGTCATGGTAATTACAATGTGCTTCACTGTTCTTTAGAGCCCTGTACTAAAGCTTGGTGGACATTTGGAAGCTGCCTTTGTCGATGTGTTTATAGTTCCCAGCTCATTGTGGACTACTGGGGGCTGATGCAACCAGTATTTAATAGCAGGAAAAGAGGAAAAAAAACACCCAAACCTCATGATATGCTGCAACATGAAGCTCTGACAGGACAGCAGAGTGTGATAAATAATGTAGTCTGAACCTTTACTGCATTATTAATGTAAATTTATTGCCTATCACCGAAACACATAAAACAACACCGCAATACGTCTTAACATTATGACCCTCGGATATATAAACCCACCGCTAGTGAATAGGTAGTTGTTTGAAGTCATACCATCGTGTGCTCATTAGAAATGTTCTTTGTTCTTCTGTGCTTTCTTTTATTGTTTTGATTTTTCCACTCGCAGTTAATCGCACGTCACTCGTTTCTGTCCTTGTAATGTTTGGCATCATGTTTACAGGATGTTGATTTGGCTTGAAGACCCAAAAGTTACGAGTCTGATCCAGATTTGAGTGTGGCAAAGAAGGTTGCACTCGCACACACACACACACACACACACACACACACACACACGTATATATATATATATATGCACACATACACACATAAAAGATAAAGCTGGAGGTGGTGTTCTGTGTTTTTGCTGTCAACAAATCCCAGAAAAAAGACCAAACTAACACCATCTTACTTGACAAAAGCAGCCTGTGGTGTTGGAAGTAGGTTAGTGGGTCTGGAAACTTCATGAACCACAGTGTTGTACTGCTGGACGTGATTCTCTATTACAATAGAATCAGTTGCTATAGTTTCCACCACACGCTTCCTAATCTATCTATCTGAAGTCGTACATAGCTTCTAATACGATTTCTTTATTTTTCACTACGTTTTTGAAATGTTATCTAAAAACAAGCTGCGTTAGAAAACCATTCTTGCTCCGGGGGCTGGGGCGGGGGTGTTCCTCTATTATAGTCAACAGGAGTTATATCCCTCACACACTTCTCTGGCCATGTAAATGTATTTAATCCACACTAAAAATAATCCTAACAACTAATGCTCTAACATGATGATATTACAGGATAGCAGTTTATGTGTTTTTGTATCAGACTACTGGTTCATGCAGTCAACCTCTGCATGTAGTTTTTGCTACTGTTGATTTTTATCATTTACCTCATTAAAATCATTTTTACTTAAATTATAACTGGTAATTCACCTTAAATATGATATATATATATATATATATATATATATATATATAATATTATATATGTATATATATATATATATATATATATATATGATATATATATATATATATATATTTATATATATATATATATATATATATATATATATATATATATATATATATATATATATATATATATATATATATATGTCTTATATATATATATATATATATATATGTGTATATATGTATATATCTTGGTATATACATATATATATGGCCCACATCAACTCAGCTGTTACCCTTTTACACATCCAACTAAATATGGATATTTAGTGTCCACTATGTGGACAAACGCACTGGGCCCCCTACACACCACACATACAGGAGCTGCTGGTCTATGGAAACCCATGCCACGTGTCATAGTCCTGGGTGTGACCCAGTGTAATATATATTTCTTGATTATTTGTTATTCATGGTTTTAGTTCTCTTGAGGTTATATTTTGTTGTTCTAGCTTCTAGTTTCAGTCAGAGTGCCTTCCCTGTGTCTGTGTTATGTCTCCTCTGTGCTTTTTTTTCCGTCCCACAGTTCATGCCTCTGTCTCAGCGTCAAGTCCGTATACTTCCTGTTTTACTTTGACAGTTTGTCTTTTGTCATTGTATTCTGCTTTGCTTCCTTTGTCTTATTAGGTCCGATTACTCCCAGCTGTGCTCTCCTCCTGTGTCTCATTCCCTCGTTATCCCTCTGTGTATATAAGCCCTGTGTTTTCCTTTGCTCTTTCTTGTGTCGTACCCTTGTTATGCTGTGCGTTTCTCTCCGGCTTTCCAGCCATAGCCAAGTTTACAGTTTCTGGTTTGTTTTCTAGTTGAAGTTTCTTGCTTCCTGTGTCTAGTTTAGTTTTGTATTTAATGTTAGTTTTTTCCAGGATAAAAGCTGCCATTTTAAGTTTATTTCTCCGTCTTGAGTCCTGCATTTGGGTCCTTCATCCTGCCTGCCACACAGCACATTGTGACACCATGAAGCTCCCAGTGCACAGTTTTTGTGCTGATCTTCCACAGCATGTCTTTTATCCTATCTTCCTTCTCTCGTCCCAATCGGTCGCAGCAGATGGCCGCCCCTGAGCCTGGTTCTGCCGGAGGTTTCTTCCTGTTAAAAGGGAGTTTTTCCTTCCCACTGTCACCAAAGTGCTTGCTCATAGAGGGTCATATGATTGTTGGGTTTTTCTCTGTTGTATTATTGTAGGGTCTCCCTTACAATATAAAGCACCTTGAGGTGACTGTTGTTGTGATTTGGTGCTTTATAAATAAAATTGAATTGAAAAATGTTAATGCCAGAGGAGGATTGAAGCTCTTTGCTCTTTGACCTCACTCTGTCACTTTATGTAATCTGACACTTTGGGACTGAGTTCCTGTGGTTGCTAAACACTTCCACTTTTCAATAAAACCACTTACAGTTGATTGTGGAATATCCAGGAAGGAAGAAACTTCATGAACCAACTTGCTGCAACAGTAGCATTCTCGATCAAACGGAGCTAAATGAAACAAAATCTGACTAATACTGTCGTCGGAGGAGCGATTCCTACGACTTGTGGATGGACAGACAGGTGGGTGACAGATGTGATGCCATAGCTAAAATAAATAAAATAAAGTACAGTTTTGCTCCTTGATGACTTTTACTGTAATGAGTGCTGTCCATAGAGAACAACCTTCTCAGTCCCTACTCGTCCCTACAGTCACCCACACTGACACTGAGGCATTACATGTGAAAGTACTCGGTATCCCTTTAGCATCATTTTATTTTTGTAAATTGTGTATTTTAATCCATAGTTGTTGTTTTCTTTGTTTGTTTGGGTTTTGTTTTAGCATAAACCAAGTTTTGTTGCCTCAAACCAACAAAACAGACAAAAAAAGGAAATGTTCAGCCCTAAAGGAAGTGCAAAAGCAGCAGTCACAGATGAGACTCAGCCCCCTTTTTTCATGTTTTTCCACAAACCTTCCTAACTCTTTTTTTCTGTGATTTCATCCTCGTCCTCGTCGTACTTTGTGCTTTAAAATAAGATGAGAAAAAGGATCCTATTGGCATATTGCTGTTTTAATGTTTGTGTGCCTGGACTTTAATGATAAGTATGTTTCCATCTTTAAGGGATTTGGGCTAATGCAGTTTAAAGAGAGCAGCTTCAGTGTGAAATAGCACACTGACCAACTCCCCTCAAAACTCAGCTGTGCAGGGACTGAGAGATGGCCTCTGCTCTGCCATCATAGAGATAAAGTGTCTCAAGGAGGGGAACAGATCTCAAAAGGAGCAGACTGGCCTTGTGGAAGATGGGCAAAAGCAGCAAGTGAGAAGACTCAGGGAAGAGCTCAAATAAAAAGTTGAGCTCTTTTAAAGCACAAAAAAGAAAAAGAAAAAATGTAAAGTACAGACTCAGTAAAGCTCTTGCTTAGACCCTTGACCACAATCAATTAGACAAGGAGCTGAGAAGGAGTAGACAACCCCAGATAAACACTTGTGATGCTCTAGAAGTGAGCTTCAAAGATGAGGCACCAAGCCGTGATGGATTATGGAGGTGGTAAAAAAGGAGGAGAAGAGAAACACTGATTAAAAGAACTGGAGGAGTGAAAGAGGAGATAGAGAGAGGCAAGAGAGGAAGATAAGGAGGTCAAACTCATCATCTCCAACTACAACCAGCTGCAAGCTGACAGCTGGATTTCATGATAATGGACCGCTGGATGCACATATGTGTATAAACTCTTTGTCCAGCAGCTGGCATTTAACAAAAATAAAGAAAAGAAGAACAAGCAGGGGAGAAAAATTAAAGCCAATGCTACTGGACCATAAATCCAGGTTAACACAGCAGAAAAGACTACAAAGAGCCCTCTCATTCCAACCCCCTGAGCCCTCCAATCAGACTTGGCATTCTTTATGGAGGCCAGCAGGGGGCGACTCCTCTGGTGGCAGAAAGACCACCAGAAAAGTGTAGAATAGTGTATTGTCTACGTGAAAGTGACCCTTTCCCAAAGTTTCTGATGACTCTTTGGGTCAAACGCTAGTTACAGATTATTTATAATATAATATGACGCTCTTTTTGTAAAATATGGCCTTTATTAGCTCGGAACGGAGATTATTCAGGGTATGCTTACCAGCCACCAATCTGTTACTGAGTACTGTGTTCTTGGTTTCACAGGTAAGGATGGCTGGATGGATGGAGAAACCAGTTTACAAATTGTGGATTCAACTTCACTGTCTTCGGCAGGTGGAGCAGAGCAACATTTTAAAACCAAAAATCCTGACATTTGAATTTTATACCCTGTAAATATTGACTCTTTTGGTCCGAAAGTGCTACTTTTGGTCCTTCCAGGAAATAAGGTGTCAGCATTAAAAACATAAAACAAAACCAGCTTTATCCCTCATATATCCTTCAAGCTCTCGCTCACTCTCACTCGCTCACTGTCGTACCACAACCACGTTTGAACCACGAGTATCTAGGCTGGACTTGGAGGTGAGTGTGACCCCAACAAACGTAAGAAACGTCAACATTCATGAGGCGACAGTGTGGATCTGATCATTCCGACTGATCCTCAGTGTGGCCTGTGCTACCCTCCCCCCCAGGTTCTGATTGGCTGTTGTTTAGAGACGGAGGCGCCTCCTCTTGCTCCATTTCATCTGGCTCAGGAGTTTGGTTGGAGGGGTCATAGTCACAGGCCAGCTCCGATTCCTCAGTGTGGGAGGGGCTGCAGTCAAAAGTAAACTCAGACTGATCCTCTGTGAACGAGGGGCTTTCCTGGAGCGGCAGCTCTGACGACGGATTTGTGATGTCGCCGGGGCTGGCTTCGAACTGCACGTTTGTTTCGTCCGAAAAGTTGACAGGGATCTCTTTGTACTGGAGATCTGGCTGATCCTCCACATTTGGAGGGTTGGGTTCCCGTGGCAAAGAGAGCCCCCTGTGGCGGATGCACAGCTTGTGAAGTTCAGTTACCTCGGATACATTTGTGGTGTTCCCACTGTCACGGAAACTGGCCAGCGGAGGGCGCACTTTCACTCCAGTCACCGTCACTGAGCCTTCGATGGCCTTACGCAGCTGGAGATGCGGTCAGCCCGAAAAAAAGAAAGACAGGAAGGAGAGGCAAGAAAAGATGTGAAGAAAGAGGCGGCACTAATGAACACATAAATAAAACAGCTTTCATCAGACACACTTGCACACCTCTTTGAGAGAAACCACTCCAACCAGTCGTCCCATGCTGGTCACATAGGCGTGGTCCAGACCAAGGAGAGAGAAGATGGTGTGAGTCTGTGGAGGAGGAGGAAAGGTGGGTCATGCCCTGGATACAGACTCAAAGGGGGTTCACATGCATTTTGGATCTGGGTTATAGAAACTGCATCATGTTTCTCCCTTTTCAACATGGACACGGTGTCAGACAAGACGGTCCTCGAGTCATAAAACTGAACCAACTAACCACAGCTCGCTGCGATTTATGATGCATGACAATCACAGGTAATCGTAAAGGAGGTTAAGGAATCGAAGCAACAGTCTTCAGGTAAAACCAGGTAAGCTCATGGGTGCTGTGATTAATTTGGTATAATGTGTTGGATTGGACCATTAAAGGGCTGATTTCATGGGAGCAGCAGTTTAGAGTTTGAACTCAGTAATCAGCACACATTCATTCAAAGTGCTTTTCATTATGAAATAATAATAATAATCTTACTATAATAAGCTCATATACAGTGCACACAGCTGTCTTTGAGAGAGCTCATTTACTAATCAGAAGGTTGGTGGTTCGATCCCTATGTGCCATCTTTGTGCAACATGCTGATCTCGATGTGTTCATCTAAGCGTGAATGTTAGCTAGAATGCACTTAAGACAGAAAATAAAGTGACATGTTATATAAAGCGCTTTGTGTTCGAGTAGAAAAGCACTACACAAGAACCAGTCCATTTACTTATACAATGAAAGTCCAAAAATCCAAAAGAAGAACAATGAGTCTGTGTTTTTAATATTAATTTGTTTGTTGTTTATGAGAAGCCGTTTCTGCCATCTGATTATATGCAGTGATATAAGAAAGATGAAAAGAATAACATCATAAATGAGCACCGTACTGTCTGTGTTTTCGTACAAGAGGGAAGAAAACGAGGAAATCAAAAACTAGTAATTATCATTACTAGCAAAACCCGCCTGTGATAATAATAATATTAAAAACTTAGATTTGTATGGAGCCTTTCAAGAAACAAGAAAAAAGAGTGGGTTCATGGATTTTCTAACATCAGCAGTGTTAGTGATGTGTTCTGCATATTAGTCTGTGAGACCAAAGGGACCATTTTCATTTTATGAGGTGTAATGAAAAAGGTCGGCCCATAAAAAGGCATACCTGATTTAAACTTTATATGCCCTCAAAGGTCATCTTCTGAGGCCTGTCCAGACAGCTTCTGGCACAGCTTCTATTTTTAGATCACTTGAAGTCCCATTATGACCACTTGCACGATTTGCTTTGTTTTATTTTTTTGCATTTTTTCATTCAGTGTTCTGCACTGTGAAACTGATCCTCCAGTGACCAATGCAAGCTTCTACTTTAAAGTCTGCTGGTATCAGAGAGAATGCATTCAGCAGAAGTGAGCAGAATTGCAACACTTACCACTGTTTGCGTAGAAGAGGAACGAGACAAAACCAGAAGCTGGCATTAAAGCTGGAACTTTGCAGCTACGTCGCGATTACATTCACACTGACGTAATATTTTAAAAGCATCGTGCTAATGTAACTGAAGGAGCATAATGTCTGCACATTTTTTGTGTGTGTGATTTATAGTTAAAATTTGTATTTAATTTGTGTTGCTAGTTGTTTGTTTATATTGCACCTTATGCAGAGATGTTTGCTCCACCAGCTGGAAGGGTGCCGGATCAATCTTACAGTTCTTGAAATCCACCGGTTCGTCAAGCTGCTGCTCCTCCCACTCTGTTATCTGCAGTTAGGAGGACACTGAAACCTCTAAACTCTGAATTCAAAGAAAGCTCATTTAATATGTTAAATCTTTTGTCAGTGTAGGGCTCACCTCTGAGGGGGTCATGCAGTCTTCCACCTCGGTAGAGTCCTAAAAAGCCAAAATTCAGTTATTCATTCATTGCTTCTACAAACAAACAGATTTATACAAAGTAAATGTTCAAAACGCAACACCTGATTGAAAATCTAGTGTACATGTGTTTGCTTCAGTGTGGTGTAGTAAAGACACAGGCTGTAAACCAGTGAAGCATTTATATCTACCAGTCTACGAGAATCCGAGGCTGAAGGAAAACTTTGGTTTATTGATCTCTGTGCAGCCAGAATCCCGAAAATTACACTGACAACAACAATAAAACTCAGAGAATCAACCACCTTTAAATAAAAAACACACACATAGTCGCACAGAGAAGGCATTCAGAGCCGAGTGAAAGCTGATGAAACACTGACAGACATTCACACCTCACACCTCTCTAAAACACACACACACACACTTTCTCTCGCTCTCTCTGCTAAAGCACTCTAATGCTCTCGGTTTGTGCACCACAAATATTTTGGTCCAGCACTCACTACGTGTGTGTCGCAAGGCAACGGTTACTAAGCAACAGTCTCTAGGCGGCAGACAATCTTACCGCCATGGAGATCCTCACACGTTTGGGCTTGGGCTTTCTTTTTTCAGAAGGAGCCGGCCCAGCCGGGCTCTTCCAGCCGGGGAGAGAAGGCATCAACACAGCACAACATTAACACAGCGTCAGTGGAAGCGGACAGTTTTTCCCCTTTAACATGGCGTCACTGCAACATTGGAGCCCAGTCTGACTTCTGCTGGGAGAAGTCTTTGTGATGAGAGCACAATGTTGCTGAAAGGGTATAATTACTACACCACAGATGGAGGTGAGGGCACAGAATCTGTACAAGAAGCCCAATGGTTAATACAATACCGGATGATGCACTGCCAGGAAAAAGGAGCTTGAACATCTTATATTTTAGTATTTTAATATCTCGTGTCGTCCCTTTAGGAGCTCTGCAGCTGAAAGCAAATGTCTTATTCAATCAGCTTCTTTAATGAACAAATGGCTGCTTCTTCAAATGGTTGGATAAAAAAAAAGAAAAGACTTTATCCCACCCCCATCACCACTGCTGACCACAGCAGCAAGTGCCGCACTGCAAAAACTGCTGATCCATCAATCCCTCGCCTGTTCTGTATGTTCTGACAAGTGTATGAATCTAATTTGTTTGGTACCATTTAAAGTTATTATAGTTGAACTAAAAAGAACATAAACTAATTAAAATAAAATTAATAAACAGTAGTATGTCTTTAAGTTTTTGCCTTAATGCCTCGTGTATCATATTTGCTACATATAGTTTTTGTGAGTTTTTGAGACTTCTACATCATCACCATCATTTTATTTGGCAATTGTCAGAAGATCCAATAAAGTTTTTTATTATCAAAGTAACTTTTCTGGCAATTATTTCAGGGTTCAGATACTATGGTTACATTTGTCAACACAACCTGCCTATTAAGGCCTACATGAGTGTCAGTCAAGTCTCTCTACAAAAGGTTGTTGGGTTTTTTGTAATACCTGAGCTACATTTCTTTTCTCTGTCCATCCGTGCATCCGTTTTTTAAATGTTTATCCAATTTAGTGTCACAGGGAGGCTTGAGCCTACCGCCTTGGCCTGAGCGGCAGGCTACAGTGTGGACAGGCTGCCAGCCGATCACAGGTTTAACACAGAGACAGAAACCATTCACACTCATGTTCATGCCTACGGTCAGTTAGTCACCAATTAATGTAACTTGCATGTCTTGGGTTGTGAGAGGAAGCTGGAGAGCGCTCATTCAGGCACAGGGAGAACATGCAAACTCCACACAGAAAACAATAAAATAACTGAAACTACACCAAAAAGACAAGATGGTAAAAGTAATGAACAAATAATTCTAAAAAATCACCCTGATAACACCCCAATGATAAGAAAACTCTCACAAAAGCAAAAAACATAATAACAAAGATATGACACTGAGGTCAGTTTTTTCTACTTTTTGGGTTTTTTTCTGAGGGCAATGCTAATTTTTAATCTACAATCCTAATTTCAAATTTGGAAATTTGCAGATCTCATACACCCAAATTTTATTACAACACAACACAGAAAATAATGTTTAAATTGAGGAACAAACAGCAAAGAAGAAGCCACATGTGGACATGATCCAAAAATGCTGCTGCCTCCTATGAACCAAAGCTCATTTAAAATGGACTCAGGCAAAGTGGAAAACAGTGATGATACGATTTGAAATTTGAAATTCTTTTTGGAAGACATGAACCCTGCAGCGAGACCATCCAACTTGTTATCAGCTCTCGGTTCAAACCTCTGCATTTCTGATGGTATTGAGGTGCATTAGAGCCGATGTACAACTCGTACATATCAAGGTTTGTACAGATTTTAGAGCAACATCTAGATGAGGGTTTCAGGGAAGGCCTTAAATATTTCAGTAATTCAATGCTCAACTGCATCCTGCATGTATTACAGCTTCACAGTAGAAGAGTCTGAGTGCTGAACTGATCTGCCTGAAGTCAGACCGTTCGCCAACTTAAAACATCTGAAACATCATGAAACAAAAAATATGAAACATGCAGAACTGTTGAGAAGCTGGAATCTTCAATCAGACACGAATGGGACAACACTTGTAAAAAGTCCTGCAGCTGATCTCCTCACTTCCCAGATGTTTACAGACTGTTGTTAAAGGAAGCGACCGAAATATTCAAACCCAAGCCTTTGTTTCCCAAAATGAAATCTCCTATGATGTCCAAAACCATCAGGGTGACACATTTGATATCTCTGATTGATCTACACCCGATTTTTAAAAAGAATTGTGCATTTGAACAACGTTTGGCAGCACAGCAGTGGCCGGGGACTGAACTGTGCTGAAAGGTGTTGAAAAGAGATAAGAAACATTTTTTAAACCACACTGCATGACGCCATCACCGCTTTAAATAAAACTAAGAAAAAAAAGAAATGCTAAAATGTAGGATGTTCAAAAAAAACGTTTGACTGGCAGTGGCTGTGCGGTGCGGTGAGGGTGCAATGATTCATAGAAGTTTTACACAAAAAGCTTCGACCACAGCATGAGATTACACAGGAAAACCCTGCTGTCTGTGGGTGGATCCTGCCTGTCAGCAGCAGGAGGACGACGAGGTGGACGGTACATGTGAGGACTGAGAGAGCGCACACATCCCCGCTCGTACAGTGCATGTCGCACTCTTAAAGGACACTCGCACTCATGCATCTATAAAATCTCTGCTTCTCCTCACCTCCAGCAGCTCCTTGTCTTGGTCAGCACAGGAAAGGGTCTGAGAGCCTCAGAGGGGGAAAAAAAAGGTTTAAGACATTTGAATCTGAACCCTGATCTTTTTATGTCTTTGTTCTTGTTTTTTTGTAAAATACATACTGTTTGGCGTCTCTGTGTCGCTGATGGCAGACACGGTTTTCAGGGCGGATTTCAGAGGAAGCTGAACATTGGAAACCACCGGGCTGAAGGATGAAGACTCCTCTGTGGAGATCTACACGGAAAATACATTAACGCAGGAAAAAAAAGGACAAAAACAAAAACGAGAGAGACACAGAAAGGACGAATACACATGCACGTAAACGAACAGGACAGCACAGGTAAGGGCACAGACGACAGAGACACAGAAGACACGTGTTAATGTTAAAGTACAAATGAAGTACATTCACACAGCTTGTAAGCACTTACCACAACAGCTGTCCAAAAACTCCATCTGTGCCTTTACCTACTGCTACATGCTTCACACATGCTGATCCACTTTTAGTCTACTGCTACAACCCCAACCCAATCCAGACTTCGCCCCAGCCCAGCCCTGGCGCCCCCGGACGCCTCACACCTGTTGAGTGCTCACCAAGAAGCGGACCGCTTGGCGAGCACTGGAATTGGTCGAGGAGTTGAGGTGGGTGTGGGTGCAGGGAGAGCTGGGGGTGCTGTCACTGGTAAGACTGGGCAGGTGATCGTGCGTGCCGTTGTCCTGCGCCAGCTGGCGGAGGTACTCCAGCCTCCGCTGGCGTGACAGCTGGAGCGAGAGGAGAGACTGGAGCTGCAATCGCTCTATGGAGCCCAGCAGGATCATGGAGTCTGAGGGAGAAGGAAGGGCATGGGAGAGGCAATGGCAAGGGAGGAGTAAAGTTATTAATTAGGGGCTGTGAAAACACAAAAAAAGCACATTTTAAAAAGAAAATCAGACAAGAGAGGTCGGTATCGTCTGGGACTTTTTAGTGCTGTAGTACTGCTGATGTGAGTTGCCTCGGGCTTAGAATAAGTCATAACTTTGTGCTGAATGCATTGACATGTCTCTTAATGGGACCTTGTAATTAATTAGGAAGCACAAGCACAGTGATGAGCTCATACCCATACTGTGTATGCTCTTACCTCTGGATTCAACCAGGGCCAGCGTTTTGAGCTGACCGGTCATTAACATCTCTTGCAGATCCCGATAGGAAGAGTTAAGAGTGATGTAGCGCACATCTCTGACCATGATGTCCTCCACACGGATATTATACTTCCTGAAACATGGAGGAGAAGATAGAGGTTAATGAGACGCGAGAGCAGGGACACCTGCAAACATAAGGGAAGGAAATGAACGGGAAGATAAGCGAAAGGAGATGAAGAGGAAATGGAATAAAAAAAGCAAATGAAGGTGCAGAATGACTGGAAAAGAGGAAAGCAGCAGCAGCAGACTCACTCGTGATGTCCCATCCCCAGCTCAGGCAGATAAGGGAGCTTCTTGATGCGAATGATGGAGTCGTACAGCGATGGTTGGAGCGCCTGGGCCACGGCGTTGGCCAGGATCACAGCGATCATCACAGGCAGGATGTGTGAGATCTGACCGGTCAGCTCGAACACTATGACCGCTGTGGATACAGTGTGGGTGACCGCTCCAGACAGAGCAGCAGCACCTGTGAATGAAAGGAAAATCTTTTATATCGGTCAGTCTCCTTAAAGCCATTTACATGGAGCTAAATGGCAAAGATGGAAATTTAATGGATATACAGAATATAAGGCAAAATCTGAGTTTATACAATTCTAATGAGATTGAAAGTCAACACTTCGTGTGACCACCTTTATTCTTCATCATAGCTGAACTCTCTTAGGCAAGCCTTTTGTAATTTTTAAAACAGTCTACAGGAACAGTTCTCCAGGCTTCCTGAAGGGCATTCAAAGCTCTTCTTTGAATGTTGGCTGCCTTTTATTTTGCTCTCTGTCAAGATGATCTCACACCATTTCTCCAATGTTGAGTTCTACTGTGTGTTTTTCCATCAGGTATGAATTTATTGTACTGGCAGTGTGTTTGGGATCGTTGTCATACTAAAAAATAAAGCTGTCAGACGCAGCACTAAATCATGACAGTGCCTCCAGATGGCTTCAGACACACTGTGTTGTATCACTTTCCTGACTTTCACCATACATATATTCAAATCTGGGTTCATCACTCCATAATACCTGATTTTTAGTCCAGTTCCTCTGTAATTTTGCGCACCTCAGCCTTTTCTCTCTATTTCCTTTCCTCAAGAATGGCTTCTTGACAGCCATCCTTCCACTGAGACCATTTCTAATGAGCCTTCAGTGAACAGCAGATGGATCACCCAAAGAGTCAGATGCATCTCTCAGGTCCTGTGACAGATGTTTGCTCGATCTTTTCCTATTTTCAGAGACTGTTCATCTGCTGTAGATTTTTTTGTGCCTGCCACTAATTCCTTTTTTTCTCAACTTGTCCAGCTTCCTTTTAAGGACACACTCATGGTGAGATATGCCAAATTTTCAGGTAATAGCTCTTTGGGAATCATCCTGTTTGAGCAAAATTACTATTTTATGGCTATCGAACACAGTTAATTTGGGAATTTATCACGGAACTAAAGAAACTAACTAAAGAAACTGGTTTTTTTTGTTTTCCTAGTAACAAAGTGCCTAAAGAGACAACTTAAATTTGATTCTTTGATAAATTGTCTGTTACCTGTAGACAGAAAATGAGTTCATTCATTGAGCTACCTTGTTTAATGCTTGAATGAATCATAGGTCAATGTTAACAAGCAAAAAACCCCCAAAACATTCCTCACAGTCAGGTACAAGGACTGGACTGAAAATGAGTGTAAAAGTCCAAAGAAAAACAGAAACTTGGAGACTATTGCTTGAGACAACTTGTTAAAAATGGCATAAAAGTCTGGCTGCTCGGAGGTGAAACGTAAAGAAATGAGGGGTGGGTCAAGACTTTCGCTCAGTACTACTAATTGTACAAAAATTAAAACAACAAATTGAAAAACTCAGCAATTAGTCTTTGTGCTGCTCTCCCCAACACTGGCTTTGTACGTCCCAGAACAGAGTCATACTACAAGTAATATTAGAAACAATCTTCTGACCAAACCGATAAAGTAGTGAAAACAGTGACAACTTTTCCAGCTGTGATACATAATAATAATACAGGATCCCCACAAAAAAGAAACTATGTAATTAATCTAATTAAATCTGAAAACATCAATATAGAAATAGAGTCACTCACCAACTACAGCATAACCACCAGGAACTATGGGATACACGCCGCCTGCAGCATGTATACCATCAGGAAACATGGCTGCCATGATCTCACCAACAAGTCTGCCAAATGCTGCACCTGCACACCAATACAGCAAGAACGTATTAGTTTAAGGTTCACCAGTGCAGTGGAAATCATTTAAAAAAGAGAAAGAGGTTTAATTCACCAATAAGAAAAACAGGCATGAAGGCTCCGCATGGAACGGGCATGGTGGTGGCCACAGCAGACATCCAGAACTGAAAGAGGGAGACAGAGTTTTACAGACTTAACCATCTCTGAAAATCTTACAAGGCACCAAGATTAGACATACAGACGGAGTCTTGAAATACTATCATTAATTATGAAAAGAGAAAACAGTCCCACATCTGATTGTCTGACCCTCCCAGAGCCCTGATATTATCACAGAGTGACTTTGGGATTAGATGAAGAGGCAGGAGACACCGCTGTGACCTCTGCCAAGCTCTCAAAGACACTAAAGCTAATCGACAAGCACAACTCGTCACAGTTAGTTTGAAAGCGTCGCCGGTTTGATTTCAGTGCATAAAAGCCTTTCACGTCGCCTACCTTCATAACAGTGAAGAGGATGAGCGTGATGAAGACGTTGACCTGGGGGTGTTTCCAGGCATGGTGGTGGCTGATGTAGTCAAACTCCTCCGCCACACCCTGACGGCACCACGTCCGATTGTCGAACAGCGCCACTAGAGACTCGTGCTGCGTCAGCTGACAGATCGAAACGCAAGCACACACAGACACACACACAGACATACCCACAAAAGAAGCATCCTGAATCTGAATATCTGTTTTGGCTCTCTAACGTCAGAAGGATCTGTTTAGGAGACTCTAGCAGTCTAGTGTTCGAATACAAGTCCCCTGGAAAAAGAAACATTCAGTAACCAGGGGTCCAATTACATGTGAACCCATACTATTTGCTCTCTGTCTTAGAAAGGGCTATTTCCACCCACACAGTTCTTTCTATATTGATATAAACCTACTCATAGTACACTGGAGACTTGGCACTTCAAAGTATTTCTGATTTTTCTCTTTCAAATTTAGAAGAAATTGTGTAGCTGTTTAAAAATCCAGCTTGCAGGCTTTCAAACTGTAATCTGTAGCAATTAATTTACTGACTACTTTTGATAACTGTGACACATCTCTTGAAACACTCCATCCATCCACCGCTTATCCAACTTAGGGTTGCGGGGAGGCGTCAGAGTCTATCCCAGCAGGACGCACAGGTCGCCAGCCCATCACGAGGATAACACAGAGAGACAGACAACCACACACTCTCGCAGTCACACCTCCTGCTTATTTAGAATCACCAGCTAAGCTAACAGGCATGTCTTTGAACTGTGGGAGGAAACCCACACAGGCACAGGGAGAACATGCAAACTCCACCCAGGAAGGTCCGAACCCAGTGGCTACTGGCTGTGAGGAGACGGTGTTGATCGCTGCACCACTGTTGCATAACATCATTAGGAACAAGTGTGAACAATTTTGCTCCGTCATGTGTAAGCTTTGACATCTGTGCTTCAAATGTGCCAAATTACACAAAAGATTACACCTTTTTTTCCCTTGGACACACAAAATCAACTCAATAAACTGAGAAGTAACCACAAAACTGACTCACGAGCAGTTTTGTGGCCAAGTGTTGACCGTTTTTGTCATTTTTTTATGAGGAAGGATTTTAAGGAGATAAAAGTTCTCAATGTTATTCAAAGTGCTGTGATTACATTTAGCAGCTGTTTATGGAAGCTCCAAAAAAGTCATCAAAATATGGAGATGTTCAAAAACAAATGTTAGGATATAACACGCAGGTAAAAAGTCCTCCCACACAAATTCAACAGCTCTGCGTATAGAAGAGTGGTGATAGTGGTTTGGTGACTGCTGGATTAGATGTATATTCTTGCCGGTAACTGCTCTGCAAAATAAATGCGTGAATTGATCTGACATGACTGAATTATTTAAACTGCGTACAATTGTGTGTACTGAGCGCATATTTGTCCCATAGTGGCTTCGCTTCATTGGCTCCCTTTTAAATCCAGAATCAATTCTAAAGTCCTTCTTCTCAAAAGGTCCTGAATAATCAGGCCCATCTTATCTTAAAGATGTCATAGTACCATATCACCCTAAAAAAGCACTTCAGTCTCAGACAGTGGGCTAACTTGTGGCCCCTAGGATGTTTAAAAGTACAATGGAAGGCCCTTCTTCTGTGAAACCGGCTCCCAGTTTGGATTCTGGAGACAGACACCCTCTCTACTTTAAAATTAAGCTCAAAACTGTTGTTTTTAAAAAAGCAGATAGGCGTATGGTATCCTCTCTTAGTTATGCTGCAATAGGTATAGGCTGCTGGGGCTTCCCATGATGGACCTAGTGCTTCTTCTTCATCTCTTTTCACTCACTATGTGTTTATACATCACTTTGTATTTAATAATTAGTTAATAATAATCTCTGACTTCTACAGCGTGTCTTTTGTCCTGTCCCTCTCCTATCACTTCCTGTAGAAAGAGAGTTTTTCCTTCCCACTGTTGCAAAGTGCTTGCTCGTAGGGGGTCTTCTGATTGTTGGGATTGTTACTTTACAATATGAAGTGCCTTGAGGCAACTGTTGTTGTGATTTGGTGCGATAAAAATGAAATAGAACTGAACTGACAGCTGCTTTTAATACTGAAGAAAAGTTCTGGAACATCCCCACTCCACTCCCGGATGCAGAGTTACACTGCTGAAATAAATAATAAAAAACGTATATATAAATAAAAATTAAGATCTTGCTGCAGACTTCCTTTTCTGATTTCCGGTGATTAGACTACATCTGACTACATCCGTGCTTTGGGAATAGCCTTTAAGCCCTCTTGAAGCCTTTATGTAGGCTTCATTTAAAATGACCATCAATCATCTCACAACAGTCATTGCATGCTTCCATACTGTCAAAGGAGTGTGAAAGTATTTTTTCACCTGTCCAGCCATGAACTGTCCGAAGCCCGGAGGGAACGTGAGTGTGGAGATCAGCAGGGTGACAAGCGCAGGATACACCAGACGCCTGACAGGAAGAGATGGACTGTGGGGTCATTAATGAGTGTGCTTGACACACTGTATGTGCATACCTAATTTCTTGGTGGTGTGGAAAGAGAGAGATAGTGTATAAATAGCTCCCGATGACGTGTGTGAAACCGACCCAATTCATACAAGGGATTTACCTAAATTTCCCAGGACTACATTAGCTTTGTGACATAGAGTGTGAGGCCAATTTTAAATAGAAGCGTAGGGGCACATGGGCAGGATTTTCATGATCCTTGTGTTTAGTTAGAGTTTAACCAGCTAAAATGTGTCAGTGTGTGTGGTTGTGTTTTTAGATGTGTCTTTAATATCTGATATAAGCTTATTGGCTTTAAGGCAGAGTTAGATGAGAAGATCATAATACTGTTAGTATTTCAGTTTGTTAAATATGAAGTTAAAGCCAACAGATGATAGCTTAACTGAGTATAAAGACTGGAAACTAAAGAGTATAATATATATATATATATATATATATATATTTATCCTTCAAGCTCGGGGCAGAACAGTCTGGGAGCAGTCTGAATCTTAGCTGTTCCCAGGAAACCAACACAAAGTGTTCCCGGGATTTTCCTATTTCCCACAGTGCTCCGATTACCACGGGGACCACCGTTACCTTCAAAAAGACTAGTGGAAAATTAACCTCGAACCGCTACATCGATCTAAGACCCGAACTCTTCGGTTGGTTACATGCATTTTAATTTCTCTCGGTCATTTTGATATTTGGGCATATTGACCTTGGGACCCAATGAATGTACACTAAAACAAAGAATTTCCAGATCTTTCTTGGGGCATCTTTTTTTGGGGTCTTGCCCTTATACTTTGTTTTTTAAGAAAAATGAGAGCCACAAATGAGGATATTCATTTAAAATTTTGATAGAACAATAGCAGTATAATGTCTTGTCGTTGGAGTGGATATCAGGCCCATGAAGAGCAAAATTGATGTATTTTGGTCAAAATAACCAAAAATGTGATGTCCACATATGTGGAAAATGGAAACCAACACGGGAGGGGTAAAAAGAGGAGGAGGTTAAGCTTGTAGTAAAATGCCTAATGAATTTATGATTTCAGTCACTAATTTATGTCTTCTTGAATACAACATGATACTCATTTTATAACTTCCCAGTTCCCACAGATGGTGACACCCAAAAATGCTCAGCTTGAGGCTTCCAAGTGAGGTGACACTTGCCATGTCCATCTTTTACATACAGTCTATGTTGGAAACAGCTAGCCTTGCACTCAAAGCTCCTTGAGTTACAAGCTATATCTTTATTTGGCTCCTCTGTACACAAGTCAAAGCATCAACCTGAAAAGTTGCTGTTTTACAATAAGTTCTTTGAAGGACTTTCTTCACATGCTCTAAAACTTTAGTTTTGTATGGATAAAAGTGAAAAGAGTTGAGCGGGAAGAAAGACACTTTGAGAAGATGATGAAGAAAATGAGAGTGATGAAAACGGATGGAAGAAAGGTAGTGAATGAGGAAGTGCAGCAGCTTTGAAGAAGATGAAGCACGGCACTCTGGAAGTATGGAGATGTCTAGAAGAGAGGGTAGTGGACCTTTTAACCAGATAGGTTGTGAGGAATGGAGATTAAGTGTAGAGCAGAGCTATAGTAACTACAGTGGGAAAAAGTTAATGAGGCATACCATGAAGATATGGGAAAATGTTGTTGAAGCTAGGCTGAGAAGAGAAGTGATGATCAGTGAGCAGCAGTATGAATTCATACAGATCCAGTGTTTGCTTTGAGGAGGTAACAGGGAATTGCACTGTCTTTGTGGAGGGGGAGAAAAGTATGTGAGGGTGGTGTAGGAAATGTATGAGGACAGCGACACTGTGGTGAGGTGTGCAGCAGCAGTGACAGATGGGTTCAAGGTGGGGGTGGGATTACACCGGGGATCTCCTCTGAGCCCCTTCTTGTTTGCAGTGATGTTGGATAGGTTGACAGATGAGGTCAGGCGGGACTTTCTGTGAACTCTGATGTTTGCAGATGACATTATGTTTTGTAGTGAGAGTAAGAAACAAGTGTAAGACTCTGGATAGGTGGAGGTATGCTTGGTAGAGAAGAAGAATGAAAGTCAGTAGAAGTAAGACAGAATATATGTGTGTAGATGAGAGGGAGGCAGATGTAACTAGTGTAGCAGTGAAGGAGGAGCAGAAGTAGTGAAGGTGGAGTTGAAATACCTGGAGTCAGCCATTCAATGCAAAGGACTACACACAAGAGAGACAAAGATGAGAGTGCAGGCTGGATGGAGAGGGTGGAGATGAGTGTCAGGGGTGATTTGTGACAGAAGAACAGCAGCAAGAGTTAAAGAGAAGGTTTACAAGATGGTAGTGAGACCTGATAAAAAGACATGGGGCTGAGCTGGAGGTGGCAGAGCTGGGAGTGAGCAGGATGGACAGAATTAGAAATGAGTAAATCAGTGGTTTGGAGTTAAAGCTAGAGAGGCAAGGCTGAGATTGTGTGGACATGTGCAGATGAGGGACAGTCGACATGTCTGGTAAAGAATTCATGGATGTGGTGAAGGAGGAGATGCAGAGGGTTAGTGTTGCAGAAGAGGATGCTAAGTGTAGGGTGTGATGGAAGCAGATGAACTGCTTTAGAGCCTCATAAAGGGAACAGCTGAAAGAAGATGGATGAGGGAGAAAGTGTGTGTGGTGAAATTCACAGAATGTTTGTGAGTTTGTGAGACAGTTTGTGCCTCAGAGTAAGAGCATGAAAAAATGATGTTATACATTAGTCAGCTTTAGATGAGTGGTTAGCTAGTTTCAGTACCCTGTGAAAGATCCACAGTCATTGTTTCCAGTCTCAGATAAGCTAGTTTTCTGTTGGCAGTTGCAGTATTAATCGTTTCATCGAACTCTGTGAGTAATTTCCAAAAATGTCAAACTGTTCCTTTAAGCTGGACAAGGGGACGTTGGGTCTATGAATCTACAAATGTTTAATGATTTTGTGTAAGACTGGGATGAGATACTTACTTCCTCAGCAAGAACTTGTTAATTGTCTTCTGCTTCCTCATGCACTCGACTATCAGCCGGTTCAGGTAGACAAACAGAGCTCCCCCAAAACCACAGGCAATCCTACACACACAGACACACAGACACGGCTTGTTTGGCCTGTTGAAGGTAAAACAGAACAGCATTGTGGCGCAAAACAAAAGCAGCCACATGGAAAAAGAATTACCACAAATGAAACAAAGCTACAGTTTTGCTATGCCTGGTTAAGTCAGTCACAGTTGGAAGCTCTTTTCAAGGAAGCCAACTGATGTTAATTCATCGTTTCTCTCCATTAAGATACATCAAACAAATCACATTTGGCACGTTCTGATCTGGACAGAGCCTCTGCTTGTAATCAGCAGAGTAAAAAGTTAATTTCATGCCCCATTCATTGAATACAAATCAACCTTCAGGCTCTTAAAAGACTTGGGAGAACGGCAGAAAAGGAGCTCAGATCTCGTCAGTAACAGAAGCTGCTCGGGGATCAGGGCTCCGTTTAATGTGGCGCCAGTCCAGAGAAACACACTCACCCCAGTATGGCAAAGGCTGGCAGCTCCTGAAGGTCAAACGGGAAGTCCAGACGGAAACGGGTCTTAAAGAGAGCAGTGATGGTCTCTGAGAAAAAGAAGACTGTTCTCACTCTGCTATACAGCAATCTGTTACGAATGAAAACTGGACAACCACTTACCTCATCATGCCTCTTAAAGATATACTTACATATACTGAATTACATTTTATATACAGTCTCATTAAAGTAGCCACCATATTAGGTACACCTAGTAACTCGTTAAACTGAATTGGAAAGGTTCCCTTTTCAAGTAATTTCCCTCTTTTATATGAAAACGATCCGCTTCGGCCTTCAGAAATGCATTCATTCTTAATGGCAGAGATTTAACAAGGTGCTGGAAACATGACATGATAGCATCACACAGTAGCTGTGGATTTGTCAGCTAGACATCCTGATCATGTCCTGATGATCCTGACTCATCATGATGTGAATCCCCTGTTTTACCACATCCCAAAGGAGGCCATTTAAGTACAATGAACTTAGCATCATGTTCAGGGACAATAAGTTTAATATGATTTGAGTTTCGTGACATGTTGTGGAAATGATCAGCAACAATACTCAGGCCAGCCGTGGTGTTTAAACGATGCTTTTTCTAAAGTGTGCAAAGACAATACCCCCCACACCATTACACTACCACCACCAGCCTCAAACACCGATACAGGGCAGGATGGAGCCATACTTCTGTGTTGTCCATGCTGAATTTTAACCCTATGATTTGAAGGTCACAGCAGAAATTGAGATTAATCAGACCAGACAACGTTTATCCAATCCTCTATTGTCCAGTTTAGGTGAGCCTAAGTAAATCGTAGCCTCAGTTTCCAGTTCTTGGGTGACAAAAGCAGCACCTGGTGTGGTCTTCTGCTGCTTTAGCACAACTCTTTCAATGACTGACATGTAGTAAATTTCAGAGATGCTCTTCTGTACATCTTGGTTGTAATAAGTGTTTGTTGGGGTTACTGTTGCTTTCCTGTCAGCTTGAAGCATTCAGGCCGATCTCCTTTGACCTTTGACATCAACAAGGCATTTTCGCCCACAGAACTGCCTCTCACTAGATATTTTTGCTTTTTCAGACCATTCTCTGTAAACCCTAGAGATAGTTGTGTGGATTGTGTAGATCAGCAGTTTCTGAAGTACTCTGAGCATCAGTCTGGAACCGGAGTCTGGAATGTTGCAGTCTGGAGTCTGCAACATTTAAAGCTGTTTAAATCCCCTTTCTTCCCCATTCTGATGCTCCAGCAGGTCATCTTGACCATGTTTAGATACCTAAATGCACTGAGTAGCTTCCACGTGACTGGCTGATTAGATTTGTTTTAACGAGCAGTTGAATAGATGTACCTAATGAAAGGGTCGGTGAGTTTAAATTAACTAGTTTAATTGCATATTATGATATTTTTCTTAAAGCAGAACTAGAAGAGTCATAAAAACTCACAGGAAGATAAACAGATATTTTCTGTTTTGTACTTTACCTTCCTCCTGATTCCAGACAGCAAGCACTCTGAATATGAAGGCACTGAAGGTGGCAGCGAAGAAGCCCCTCCAGTAGTTCCTCACAGCAAAAAATGTTGACGTGACCTCAATACTGAACAGCACCCCTGCAACGCACAACCATACATACAGAGAGTGAGACGTTCCCAGAGCCGAGCTGCAGCCAAGAAAACAGCAATTTCTCAACTTTATTTCATATCAGATATTCTAGCAAAGAGCTTTTCTCAGGCTTTCACCTTATAATTATTTAACTATCAGTTAATCTCCCAAAATCGTGACCTTCTTTAAATGATTCATGTAGTCTATAACATTTTAGAAAAACATAAAAATGCCACAGTAGCTGCATATTTAGCTTCAGTGACTCAGTGAATCAATTAAATACTTCAGCTCTGATCATCACGGCTATAATCTTTTGTTATTTTCACATGGATTTTCAGCATTTTGCAAAAAACCCAACAAAGATTTCTAACTCGCAGGACCTGTTTGTTTGCTTGTTTTGGAAATGCCACACAGCTACATGAATCGTGTCTCGGTGAATGTGCAGTACATACTGTACTGTTGTCAGTATGAGTTTGTCTAGTCGTTCTAAATAAATGAGACAGGGTGTCAATCACGCCCCAAAAACAAGTTCCTCTTGTCGCTTGTGGCCACAAGCATCCATTCTATATGGCTCAAACGATGCAGACGAGAAGACATTGATCAAAATAATTATAACTTAAGGTCCTCTTTACAGCTTTTATTAGTCTTGTCATTGTCATTAAGCATAGATTAAAATGCTAAAGAACATGTCACTCTATTCAAACCGCTGTGAAAGAATGGGCACCTTAATTTAGCAAGCAAACTTCAAACACAGAAGTTAATTCACACGACAATTAAAACCATCTGAACAACCCGACTCATGAAGAATATCAATTAAGAAAGAAGAAAATGAGGTCTAACAAAAACTGATAATGAAACAGAAGAGGGAAATTCACCCTAATAATAAACAGTATTGGAGCAAAGGTCGAGAAGTACTTGAAGTTCTCAGGAAAAAAAATGGAAATTTTAGCATTTGCATAAGTGGGCGAGTCCATCTGTTGAAGAAGATGGTAAGATGCAGTCGAATGCAGAACAACCACTGAGTGATACCAAGTATGATTCATCATGTGAGCATCCACGGAAAATCAATTTAATCTGAGGATTTTAACGTGGATCTAATGTGGATGATTATGACCTACACCCTTGAGAAAACATAATCCTAATCCCCCCTGCACCACAAGTATCAACAGCCGACAGTTAAACAGGACCACTAAGACACATCGTCATCCATTTAAAGACATAAATCTAATCACTCTTTTTTAACCCACTTTGATCCCTATCAGCTCCTGCAGAGGAGAAGCTCCTCAGCTGCTCAAAGTCACTAAAAGCACCACAAATTTGAGAATTATCTGTAGGTTTAACGCTAAGTACAACAATTCCTCACTGTTTTCATGTCATAGTTTGGTGCATTAGTATTATAAAATATCATTTAGATCACTTTCAAAGTAATTTAAAGAGGTGATCAAGTAAAAAGTTGATAACAATGCTCAAAAGGTTATCTAAAGGTTACAGGAAACATTAACATTCATGCACATATGAGCATTTGGCAGATGACAGAGTTTGCTTCTCTGAATGAAAACCAGTTTTTAAGTTTTAATGTAGTTCCACATGGGACTGTATATTAACCATCAGTGAATACGGTGGATGTAACATTTGAACTTGAAGCCAACTTCATTCATCAGTATGAGGAAGGTTTAGTCTGCTAAAACGGTGAGAACAGAAGAGATGAAGGTGTTAAAACTTCAGCAGTGCTAACTTCACTGTCAGAGCTGTGGCGGTCTATCAAAATAAATATGTTGCCGACAGCAGTTAAAGAGGATCGGTATTAAGTAGAAAAAAAGAAAAACAAAACAAGTGATCATTCAAATACACATATAAAGCCAAAGAGGCACACATATAACAATAGGTTGGGTCATATAGTCATGTGGGTTTAAGCCAATCAATCAATCAATCAATCAATCAATTAAAGTGGAGGGCCTAAAAGAAGACGTGTGTACCCTCAGGACCAAATATGGTGTTACACATATCTTAATCTATATGTGGCTGTATAAGATTGGTTATTTTGTGGTTACAACCTAATTTAAAATGTTGTGTGTAATATGTTTAATTGGGATCCCGGAGAAGGCCAGAACGTGTCAGTCTACCAATTAAGTTCTCCTAATAAAATGACAAATAGAGCAAAGTTTCTGGCACAACTTCACCCAATTAAGGAGCGAGTGGAGGAGAGGAAAAAACTCCAGCAAAGCTTGAAAAGAGCATTTGAAGAGGAGTGTTTGCAGATTTTAGTTAGAAACGGTGTATGCCTACACTCACTCCACTCTGGAAAAAAACAGTACAGTTCAAAGAAATCATTAAAAGGCCAAAATTAGCATGACCGTCATACCCATGATGAGTATGTGTAAAAGTCTGACCACAACTGTATTAATAACCATTTCACATGTAGCCTAAAAAACATGCATTTTGACATCAAGCATTAAAAGAAAAGTGCTAAAATTGAAGAGAAGAGTTGGTCTTGTTTTGTGCTGCTGTATCATAGGATGACGTAAGCTGTTAATGAATGAAATGAGCAATATTCCTTCCTATGGACAGCCATTACACTGAGAGCCAGACTTTGAGAACCTTGGATTTAGACAAATATACTGACTAAGACTGGCATCTTCGGCTGCTAGTGGGGTAAATATTCTCTTCATCTAATTAGCTCCTGTAAATGTCTCACATAATTAAATCCAGTTCAATCAGAGGCTACAGTCGTGTTGACTTACCTCCAATAGGGGCAGCAAAGCAGCAGCCCACACCCACTGCACAGGCAGCCGACAGCATCTCCGTGTTCCTCAACTCATTCTGTCCAACAAGGGTCAGATACACGCACATACCAATACACGCAGAGCAGTGCATTCAAGCAAATACACACACATTCAAATCCCAAGAGGTGCACGCTTATTTGCAAATGCCACAAACGTACATCCAGAACCAGTTCTGTTTTACAAACGCAGCAGTTTGACTGCAAAGCTGCTGTGTTTGCGCACATTCGATGAGATTACTTATATATGATTGGAGTTTGATGGGAGGCTATAACTGAAAAACCATGATTGAGGGTTGAAATCATGAAATGAGATGTTTGTGTCGAAGCAAAAGCAACACAGATCGATGCCTCTCTGCGACGGTTCACTGAACAGAATCTAACACAGCGCAGACAAATGGAAAGACATCAATCTGTCTCAGCTCTCAAATGGACAGCTTGGATTAATGTTGATGGGATTGGAAATAAAGAAACTATCCGAGTCATGCATTCGTACCTTGCTTCCTTCAAAGGGCTCTTCCTTTAGCAGTAAAAGTGAAAAGAGGACAGACGTGTGAGTGTAGTGGTTACCTTTTTTTAAATTCATGTTTTTTTTTTATCTTCCTCCTGGAAGACATCCAAAGTTATTATCCAAAGCAAGCAGACTCAAACAAGCAGCGAATGAGCTTCAGCAAACACAGTCCTGATTTTACTGTGAACTGAATTAACATTTTCCCAGACTGATTAGGTTTAGTGGTCCCTGCACTATTTGAGTCGTTCTAACTGTGCTGACACGTGTTTTTCTTCCTTCACATCACTGCAGTCTATCTTCCTCCACACTGATGTGGCTGTTGATGCAAGGAGGAGAGGCACATCACAGTATCCAGTGTAGAAATAGACAGAAGCTCAGGGTGAAGTCTCACATGAGTGGAGGTGAGAGTCTGTCCTGGGGAACGGCAGAAAGTCGAAGAAATGTCAAAGATTTTTCAAATAAAAACTGCATGTGCGTGTGTTATTCGCCCTTCACAATGATTATACTCAAATAAGGAGGAAGGTGATGAATCATGAAATTACGGGCTTAAGGATTTACATGATTTATTCCACATTTGCTTTTATTTGCCTCCCACTTGTGTGAGTTAACGTGTATGTACACATATCAGCGGCACTCTTTCAGTAAAGCGTGGTACACACTCACATGTAAGCTCTTTGTCTGCTGGTTTGAGTTTACACACGGAAATGATAATAAAGTAGTTTAGCTCAGTTTAGCTTTAGGCTCATTCTCAGGACTTGGAATTGGATCAGTGCTGTACTTTGTTGCACCTTGTAAGTATGAAACCCACTGACTTGTGTTACATAAATGATTTCTCTTTTTTTAAATGAAAAAATATACCTCAAACATGCACTATGAAAAATGGCTGAACCTTTTAGTGTTCACTGTCATTACCATTTGATTTATAGCCTAGTTGACCCAAAATGCTTCAAAAACAGACCCATCTGCAGTCCAAGTTTCCAAAAAAAGTTCCAACATGCATGCAGCATACATGAAAATCTGATTGGTCTGTTTTATTGTGTTAGTTAATTACTGTAGAAAGTAAAAGTCACAGTGATTTAGCAAGCATCGCACAGGTATTACTAAGAACCCACCACCACTTTTTTTTTTACTTCTCGTACATGTTAACCCACTACTAAAGATCATTAACTTGCGTTTTGTTCTTCATAGTTTGTAATATCATCTGCTGCCCTTCCCTCAACCTGATTCTGTTGCAGGTCTCTTCCTCTTATAAGGGAGTTCTTCCTTCCCACCATTCCCAACCAATCTTATATTTTATAGTCTTTCCCTTAAAATTGAAAGTGGCTTAATATGGCTGTTGTTATGAGTTAAAACTATATAAATAAAACTGAATATGAATGAATCCTTACTTCACTTTCTAATGTGTAATTTAACAAGTTCATTTGTAACTCATTACGTCCCTCTGAAACCCCTGCTGGTCTTAAAGTGGCAGTGTGATAAGGTGAGGGGGGAGGGTCCCCACTTCTTGTGAGAACTTATCGAGCTCTCGTTATGCACTGACAAGTTTAACTTAGTTAAACTAGCACCCTGTAAACTCCCTGCCTTCAAATCATGCTTCACCACTGCGTCCAACACATTTCAAAAGGTGCAACTTTTACTCAACTAGTGGCCAAAGCAATCACAAGGAGGGTTTTGGTGTAGTACGCTCTTTGCTACAGATAGTATCCTAGCCAATGCTTGCAACCACATGACGACCAATCAGGAAATACACATTTTTCCCTAGCAACCGGAGGTTGCCAGGCGGGCCACTGACTGGTCTCTGGCGGCAATGACCTTTAGTGACTCTTCATACAGTTTAGACCAGTGACAGTTATCTTTAGAATGAATCTGTTGTTGTAGCGTTACTGATAGTAATGTAAGACAGTGGCTCTTTCACTTTTGCCCACTCATAGATTTGGGGAAACAAACACTCCCCAATATTGAGGCTAAAGTTAGCATCTAAACAGGATCTTACTGCAAATATCAGCATGTGTGACTCTGCAGCTGAATGTGGGTGCAAAAGGGGCAAAATTAACAACTAGTGATGACAATTGATGAATAGAGGACAGAAATACATTTCAAATTTTTCACACCAATTTTTCAAGCCTTTTTTTGTTAATATTGTAAAGAGCCAAAAACAGTTTTGCTGTTTCATTAAAATCAGAGGCTCAAACTGACTGAAAACATTTGTGGACTTGAGCTGCAGACATCGGAGAACTCATAAATTAGATTTCATCACAGATGATAATATGACACTTTTTATAGAAGTAAGCGGAAAGCCCTCAAACACAGTGCTGTGCTGCAATCTGCTGGGACATCTGCATATCAATTTGAAATATGTTCTCCATCCTCACCATGTAAATCCCACCAAAAACGGCAGCCATAAATTTGCTCAGGAGAGCGGCGCACAGACTGGCAACATGAACGAAGGGTCCCTGTGAGAGAGGATAGAGAAAGGCAGACGTTAGAAGACGTTAGGATACGACTAAAAGCACACTTAAAGACTAAGCAGAGCATGCTGCATCCAAGATCAAGAGCATTACTCAAAAACCTTTCCACGATTAAACCACGCTCAGATGCAGATTCAAACTGCTTTATTACACCCTGGATGGGAAATGTAACTGCTATTAGCAGTAAATCACACTTTTATTTTGACAGCTCTGACTTTAATGAGACTAGAAGAGAGAAGATTATTAAATCTTCCAGACCTACAAAAAAGCCTTTAATTCATTGGTTGTAATTTGTGAAGCCAAGAAGACTCTAATGGGTGAAGGCGAGGGGAAAAATAAACTCTCTACCTCCTTCCCCAGAGGCATTCCACTACCCAGCGCGCAGGTCAGACCAATCACTTTGGCAACAAAGGTCTTAAAAGTCAGATACTCCTTCAGGACCACCCCCCTGAGTATGGTCTTCATCTCTGGAATACCTGAACCTGAGAAATGAAAAGATGCCAGGTGGGATGATGCAGTGCAGAGAAAAGATGAGTTGAAAGAAAGCAATTACACAGAGGGGGGTGGGTTGGGGGTGGGGGAATAAATGAAGAGCAAGAGGAGGCAGTAAGGGGAAAAGCTGATTGATATTCATATAGTTTTAGTATGCACATCTCATCAGAGCTATATTTAATGGATTTCCTGCAGATGCAATCACTAAGACATACAGCACATGTCCTTGGAGCCCTTATGGAGCACTACAGAGCCAATTACATTACACAGAAATAAGACCATGAATTAGAATATGAATATAAATACATATGTTTATGTCCACATTCTGTGTGCATGTCTTACCCACAGCCTGAGGTGCAAGTATCTGTGTGAATCCTGCAGAGAAAGTAATGAGGACTACAGGGTAGCTGATCCAGGCAATGTACTGCAGAAGCAAGTTACTGTCCAGTCCACCGTACATCCACTTCTGTGCTGCACACACACATATATAAGGAACTTCATTTCAGTATCATGCAGTACAAAACTAAACTAGTCAAAAACTATTCCCAATTAATTTTCTGACTCCTTTTCTCTTCTTCTTCTCTTCGACTGCTTCTCTTTGCTCTAACCCCAAATCTCTGCCTTTGATTTCCTCACCCTCAGCAGCTCCTCTTTCATCCTACGAGCAAATTTACAGTTTCAGAAAACAGAGGAAAAAAGAAAGCTACTAAACTAAGCCAGCTGTGTATATCGCCATCTATTTTTTTCACTCGTACCTGAAGAAAAGATCTTTTTAAAAAATGTTCTGATGCTCAGAGAGGATGCGCTGGAAAACATCAGCATGGGCGTGTTTGCTCAGTCATGGCTGAGTAGCGTTTTGTTAAAGTTAATGATGTGTCAACCTTTTTATTTATTTTTTTTACGAGTTTGGGTTGTGTTTGAACACTTTTAGGAAAAAATATCAGGAAAAATAATCTGGTTTATTATAATTTATTGCGACATTTTTGGAATTTTTATCAAATATTGTATAGTTTCTATTCACATCACAGATCTCTCTCTCATTTTTGGTATGCATCTCTTTCCTACCTTCTTGGCAGAAGGCGATGGCATAGTCCATCACCCAGCTGACCAGAGCCATGAGTAGCCCCAGCAGAATGAGGAAGATCCAGTCCTCCCCCACCCGTGAGATCAAGAACTTCTGGCAGCGAGATGCACACACTGAGGGCACAAAGACACAGAGAGAGGGAATCAAAAGTAAAGAAATTCCAGATGTGATGAGACTGCAGAGATATACTTATTTGTATGCGACTCAAAGAAACACCAGTGTCAAGGAGAAAAGAGAAGGGAGAGAAGAAGGAAACTGAATTATAAATAATCAAACTGAATTATAAATAAGCTGAAAAAAGGAAGCTTAAATAATAAAACTTTTAAAAAAGATTAAAAACTGCAATATGATGTTGAATGGTTGAGTTAAAAAAGCTATGAATAAAAGATTAATACACCCATTCATTTAAACATAATAGGCATAGACATATGGCTACTACATATACAGGCATATTAGCATATCTGTATAGATATGCCTAACCAGGTTCGGGCCGCAAAACCAGACAAGCGGTAAAAACTGGATGGATGGATGGACATTCTTAGAGTGAAAACTGTCGGCTGCCCCACAGATAACTGTTACTAAGACTAACCAGCTTGTTAGGACTATGCTTGCCTGCCATAGCCCAGCTTTTAAAGAGGAAATATGACTTCTCTTTGGTAAATGTAACCTAAATTTCTTGTGAGCTAGTTAAACAAAAAACTAGCCCACAAAAAATTACTAATTGTCATATTTGTTAAAGTCACGTGATCACTCAACTCTAGTACATATGGAAAAATAATAACTCAGTAATATAAACAAACAACAACTAGTTGCATTCAAGGAACTTAATTTCTTTTGGTCCTACAAACTCAGTCACCCATTGGTTGCATTAATTAATATGTTTCAGTTGGCAACAAGTTATTTAACCCTAATGGGACAGTGAGTAACTAAATTATTGGCCAGCATTAAGTGATGAAAACAACGAAGGAGATTCCTGAAACTATACCAAAGACAGTGGCGAACTATGATCTTTTAAGAAGAAATATGGTTGGAGAAAAACTCTTGAATGATTTTGATAACAGATCACGTAAACATAAAGTCTTAAAAAACCAAAAAACCCAAAAAAGAACTCACAACTGTATTTCCTTGTGAAAGTAAGAGTATTTCGACATATACACTGCAAAGGGATCTGGAAGGATTGGCAATAAACAACTGTATAGACTTAAGAAAAACACTTATCAGTCAGACTAATCTGGAAAAAAGGCTTCAATTTGCCACATAAAGATCGGACTCTGGAGCAATGGAAAAAGCTCATGTGGTTTGTTGATTCAAGATTTGACCCGTTTCACAGTGAAGGTCAAATCAGAGTAAGAAGAGAGCTGGATGAAGCGATGCACCCATCATGACTAGTGCTTGCCGTACAAGCCTGTAGGGGCGGTGTTTTGATTTGGAGTTGCTTCAGGTGCTCAGGTTTACGTTCAGAAACATTATGTGCCCAAAAAGGTGTTTCTACCAGTGGAGTTTTCTTTCACTGATGGCACAGGCATATTTATATCAGGATTCACTGGGTTCAAATTGTAAAAGAGTGGTTCAGTGAGCATGAGACATCATGGTGTTACACTAGTCTTAAATAAAATAACTGAATACATTTTTTATGTCACTACTGGACAAAATTTGAGTGATTTTATGTGTATTTTAATGGAGGAAACAAGAGAATAAAAAGATGCAGTGAGCAGAGAGATGTTATCATTTTTGCACATGAGAGAATGAGAGTATCACATTATCTTCATTCTGCTCAAATATGACAATATCAAGACAAAAAAAAGCTAGGTCATGGTTATAAATTCTACTATTACATTATAATCTATAACTCTGGGTTAGGTCAGCTAAAAGAAGCATTGCTGGACTCATTTCTCCTCTCTTGTCTGCGGACACTGCCAAAGCCTGGAATTCACAAATATCCAGAGCATTCATAGATGTGCCGGTCCCCAGAGGAGCTAAAAATGTGCTACTAACACATTTGCCAGATCCACACTTCATGACAGCGTTACAGCCAAGTGAGAAACCAAAAACACTTTTTTTGTTAATTGTTCAGCTTGTTCGTAGAGGAAATGGAAACGGTTGTAGAGGAAAAAGTTTTTTATTCGCCACTGATTATGTGACTAATTGGAAATAAATGTTCGTTTGGCTGACATTTGCTAAAAGCTTAAGTACTGAGCTGTCTTATGAAATGATTTATCCTTTTTAAATGAAACCAATCACATGGCAGCAACTCAATGCATTTACAGACATAGTTAAAAACAACCTGCTGAAGGTCAAACTGAGTATCAAAATGGGGAAAAAGGGGATTTAAATCAATTTTAGCATGGCATCGTTATTGGACGTTGAGTATTTTAGAAACTGCTGATCTGCTGGGATTTTCTTACACAACCATCTCTGGGGTTTATAGAGAATGAGCTCAAAAAGAGAATATATCCAGTGAGCAGCAGTTGTCTGGGTGAAAATGCCTTATTGATGCCAAAGACCTAGTAGGAAGACAACAGCAACTCCAAGAACCACTCATTTCAACCAAGCTATTCAGAAGAGCATCTTTGAATGTAAAACATGTCAAACCTTAAAGCAGATGGGCTACACGGCAAAAGAGGACACCGGGTGCCACTCCTGTCAGCTAAGAACAGGAAACTGAGGCTAAAATCGACATAGAGTCACCAAAATTGGACAACAGAAGATTCAAAAAACACCGCCTGGTCTAAGTCTTGATTTCTGCTGCGCGATTCAGATTTTAGAATTTGGGGTAAACAACAAGAAAGACTCATCCTGCTTTGAATCAATGATTCAGGCTGATGGTAGTGAGCTAATGGTGTGGGGGATGTTTTCTTGGCACACTTTGTACCTCTTAGTACCAAATGAACATAGTTTAAACACCACAGCCTAGTTGAGAATTGTTGCTGACCATAGCTCTATCCCCACTGGCCTCTATAAACAGATCCACAAGGCCAGTTACCGAGAGGACAATACCTTCCACCCACTCCATGATGTGCTGGCCAGTCACAGAAGAAGTGAGAGACTGTTATTACCCAAATGCACCACTGAATGACACAGGAAAGCATTCCTACCTGTGGCATCTCACTGTACAATTCCTCCATCTAAAGCACAAGTATGCACTGCAATAGTTGCAGACCCTTAATATCACTTTCTTTACAGAGAAAAGTCAATATGATAAGAAGGGCATCTTAACGTCAACTTTATATATTTTTTGTGTAATATACTGGGATATTTATAATCACAGCTATTTATATTTCTTAGAGCTTTTTTGCCGTATTTTGTAACTTGTAGTTTATTGAATTATTTAATTTAGTATAATTAGTTACTTTTCTAACTGTGTTGGAGCAACTGTGACCACATCATTTCCTCTGGGATTAATAAAGTATTCTGATTATGACCAGAGTGTACCCATTTTCTGATGGCTTTCTGATGATGATCTCAAACTGCTTTCTTGAACATGACAGTGAGTTCACTGAGTTCACAATGAGTCACATTACTCTGCCTCCACCATGTAACGTGATAATGTTTATTATTTCACATCAAGATATCTTGTGGTTATGCTGCTTGTATAATGTTTTGATATGGCTCAAAAAAAGAACTGTTAGTGTTAAATCTTGTTTGAATGGCATGCTGCTATTCAAAAACCATAACAAGGAAAATGATAAATGAAAGGACTTTGCAGCAGTCTTTCTAGGCCGGGAAGCGGGTCACAATGGGATGCAGCGTCTCCTGAGGGAAATGAGGCACAACTGTGTGGGTGACGGGACAGGCTGTCCAGCTGCTAGGCCACCTGCTGGATGGCAAACAGCCAGCATAGAACCTACACATGAACATGGGATAAACATGCAATCTGACACATCACACAGAGTTATAAAGAAAACATGCCTCTGGAAAATATTTAGCAGATAAACATATGAGATGACATGGTTTTCTAGATTGTGTCATTTTACTTGACAGTTCAGTTGAAACTCTTTTATAAAAGAAATAGGGGAAATTCTCAGAGCTTCTCTGTATGTATTCCCTTTAATCTCTTTCTCACAAACAAACTGGTAATCTTTAAGAGGACATTCACTGACGTAATGCATTCCCTAGCCTCTTAACCTGACCTTAACTATCACAACAAAGTGCATAATCTAAAAATATTTTTAATATGAAACCTAATCTTAAAAGGGCACGTGTAGTTTCATTTAATCATCTATATTGCTTTGCTGGGTTACCCTCTTTTTAGGGTTCTTTTGGCAGGTCCTGTTTAGCTCCATTATACTGAAGCAAAACTGGGAAACTCACATAACAGCAATCTAGATGGATAAACAGCACTACAGGCAACAGGGAAAAATGCATCTGTTTAAACTGGAGGATGAAGTGTCCCTTATTTGACTTGAGACCAGCGAAAATGTCCCCACTCTGATGGTCTTAAAATTTGTAGGGGTCCTCATAAAGGCAGCTATACAAGTACAACACACACACACACACACACACACACACACACACACACAGTCTGGCACCTGCACCACCACATACTTCCATGTGCATCTTGGCTCAGACTCACATCCGCAGGCTCAGTGGCGTTCACAGATGTCTTCTCCTGATCCCGCACTAAAAATCACACCCAACGCCAGACACTTTCTCCACCTCTGCGAGTCCTGCATTGCATCACCCTAATCATTAATAATGTCGAAAATGCAGGAGATCTTTCACCTACAGCCCTTTTCAAAGATTTACAGTCCTCGAATGTACAGTGAAACACTAGCTGTGATATTATTCACTGAGGCTGAACCTTGGAATAACCTGCAGTCCCAGATCTGATTAATACCTGCTACAAAAATGCACCAAAATTTCACTCTGTGAGGCAAAAATAATCACAGTGAGGGGAGTACATGTTTTGTAGCTCACCATCACAACCAGCAGCACAGCCTTTAGTTGCATGTGTAGGTTGCCTTGTTCAAAAACCTCCAGCTACTGATACGAACCAAGGCACACACTAGTCCATCACCCACAGATATGATGTTCCCACACAGATGCATGAGAGGAAAGCACTAAAACTCCCACTTCCACCACATCTGAAGGCTCTCTCAGTACACATTACCTAAGAATGAAAGCAGCGGTGCCCGGCCAGCCTGAGCGCCTCTCCAAAGATGAGTCTAAAAATACAAACACCTCTTGATCTATGAGCGCACACGGCAGACAGTGAACACACAAATCACTCTGGCTGGCTGCTGATCTGACTGATTGTTTTAAATGGCTTCCGTTACAGCCAGCAAGCAACGCTGTGCTGATATAGCGCAGCTTTCACCTATAGTGCAATCTATCGCTCTTTAATCAGATCACTAGTCACAAGGGCAAAGAGGCAGAGATGGATACTGGAAAGCAGCCACGCTGGCTCACTTACGCAAGCACGAGTAAAAACAAACACTGCCTTTCCCTCCTATTGCCTTGTTGAGAGCCATCCCTGAGAGTGATTATTTATTTTAACACTTTATTTTCAGTTATTTGTCTTACATAACTTTTTTTTCAGTTCCTAATAGAGTTCAATAAATCTGTGTCCCCTCTGAAAAACAATCAGGTAAACTGCAAGTGGAACTTTTAAGTATTTATAATCCAGTTTCCAAAAAAGTGCAGAAATTGCAAAATGGAGGAAAAAAAGACATCAATAAAGCAAAGAAACAAAAAATTAAGACTAATAATAAAATAAAGACTCAAAAGACAGAAAAAGTATGTGATGCTAAAGCTTCTGTTTGGGGGAAAATCTCAAAAGATTAAGCAACAAAAACTGGGAATAATCAATCATGTTGCCTTATTAAGTCCTTATTGTTACTTATTTCAAGGGTAAAGATAAGGAGGGTCTGGCCACTCTAAACAGTTAGCTATACTGATAAGGAGAACTTCAGTTTCATCTTCTGTACACAGTGGACTGACAGTGGCTGACAGTATGATCACATTTAACCATGCATTCAGTCAGACCTCTATCCACCTCACATCTATGGCCAGTTTAGAATCACCAATTAGCCCATCATCTATGTTTTGGGTGGTGGGATGAAACTAGAGCACCAGTAGTAAAACCATGCAGACACAAGGAGAACATGCAGTCCACACAGGATAGTTCTTGTTGTGAGCTAAGACCACTTCACCACAGTGCCAGTATCATGAAAAGATTCAGAGAATTGGGAGGAATCTCTATGCTCCAGAAAAAGGTCTGAAAAACAGATTTTAATAGCCGTAATCTTTGAGCCGCTCAAAGGAACACTTAAGAGAGCCATTTCTCAATACTTCCAAAGGCCATGCCATCTCTCTATGATGTGTGATGTGTTAGATACACATGTGAAAGCTGCAGATCTGCAAAGTGTCAAAACTTCTGCTTTGACAAATAGGTTGTGGCTGTGGCTGCCACTTACCCTCCTCAGTTCCTATGGACGTAGTAAGGGCGTACTTAATTTTCCACACATGGCTGCTGCATTTTTCCTTCATTGTTGTTAAATAAACAATGACATGGTGTAATATATCGTGCTGTTGTTCATCTGAGGCTGTTTACTTTACTTTATTTTCTTAAAGCCTTTTTCCACATGACTATAAGGAAGGAGGCCTTGAACTGTGATACTACCTGAAAATGATATATTAAACAAATATGAGTGAAAGTCAAACTGAATTTAAAAATGTGGCCCTTGTTTGCATGTTCACACTTTACCAAGTTTGGAGTCTAAGCAGAAAAAAACAATCTTGACACAAACTATAGAGAGTGGGCACAGACAGTTTTATTAAACTGCTCCTACAGCTGCAGCTGCTGATGGTGTTGGCAATAAATGCAAATGCAGCAAAGCACACCTTAAGAATTATTATTATTATAGGATCTTTAATTATCTTTACTATAGTATAAAGTGCTGGAGAAAGTATTTTTTTCCATAAAATCAGAAATTACAAAAATTAAAAAATAAATAAAATAATAAATAGAATAAATCAGTTTCCTTGTTTTACCAACCAAAATGCACCAGCAGAGCTCTGTACTACGAGGCATGATTTTCTTTTATCCAGGCAACTTTAACGTTAACCCTGGATTCTTAATACTATGAGTTGTGGATCACTTCTTACCGGGTATATTGACATCATAACATTAACATGTTTGGCTGACCTCATCTCAAACTTGCACGTAAACTTAGCCTAAGTTTGAGTTCTGTTTTTATATTTGTTCTTTACTGTCAGGCTGTTAAACACCACTGAGGCTGCTGCTAAAAGAATAAAAACTAAAACTGTCTTTTAAACATTAATGTAATCAAATACTCATAATCTATCAGAGTCTCCCAATCTCCCTTATCTTAACGACAGAGCCGTGTTATTGATAGGTCTGTTAACTCACACACTATGCATTTTTACTGGCTTTCTTTCCTGGCTATAAATAGGCTACACTTTATTAATATAGCAGCTCTTTTCCAGCCTTACTGACCAAAGCACTTAAAGCAGACACTCTTAATACGATATTACTCTAAAGTGCTTTTCCTCTCACGCAAACTCACACTGCTGATTTGTCTGCAGGAGCTGTGTTGCTGTGTTTAACCTCGTCATATTTTTCCCCATAGTATAGTTCAAGTTCTTCATTTGAAAGCACAGCCATTCTTGTGAATGGTCAGATGCTGCCAACACCACCTCTTTCACGTGAATGTGCAGGGAAACCCAGGGTTAGCTCAGTGAGATCGTTACCTTTGTGTTGCTGCCTATCCTGAATGCCTGTGTTAGGGTAAGTGAATTCAGATAACAAAAAGATACCCTGGCTGTGTTAAACTCACTTTGTAGTACAAGGCTCTGGAAAGAAGGTCGACTCGACTCGAAGGAGACACTAAAATATTTCCTCGCTCAACAGACACTCCAGCTTTAAGATACGTATTTATCCGTAAGGTTTCGCCTGGATTGATTAAGATACGATGATTTCATTTGTAGAGCTGATAGCTTTGATAAATGACAAATACAGTGTGACTTTCTGAAAAACAGTATCACAGTCATTCAAACTACATTTGGAAGATGTACGCATTCACACAGAAATACACAAAACACTCCATTACTGTAGAGTACATCGGTCTCAAGTGGAGCTCTCTGCTGGTGCCACTCCTTTATCTGCAGTCATCTGGGAAGACTAGACATAAAATAATCTGACGGCTCAGATCAGCGTTTTGCTACCACAAACAAGCGTAAACACAAAGTGAAGCAATCAGATACACTCACACACTGACGAACACAATCTGGGCCACTGGTTGCCAGCAGAGGACGCTGTCCCTGTCTTTGACATTGAGACAGTCCTTGGTGTCTGGAGGTCGTTGCTCAGATCAGACACATTTAATTCTTCTCTTTGGGCCTCGTTTATAAAACATGCAAGTCGCATGCAGGTAGTATGGTGTGAGCAGAAAAACACTTAAAATGAGCTATTTAGAAAATCTTACTGTGACATGTAAATGATCTATTCTGTAAGGAAAGTCTAGTTTTTTAATGCAAATGATTTTCTTGTTGGTTATGTGGGGGTATTACTCTTTAAGACGTTTATCAGCCTCAGTTCTGCCTTTTTGTCCTGATCACTGCCATGATGGGACTCTTAAACTGAGCAACTTTTATTGGATGTAAAAGTCTGACACCATCGGGAATACTATCAGGAAACTATAGTACCTTTTTCTCCATCTCTTGCAGCTGCTGTGCCACACTTCAAGAAGTCGTCACTTTCACACGACCTTAATGCTCAGTGGAGAGCTGAAATCACAGTTTTAGGGGTGCGCACACACACGATTCACTTTAGTTAATCATTGGTCTGACCTTCAGGCACTACCTGCACAGTTTCTCCTAGTAGCCTGAGTCTGAAGAGGGATATCAAACATTCAGAGTCCAGCAGGAGAGAATTTTATTCTTAACCACAAAGTATTGTTGTAGCAGATCATGAGATGACCGTGTTTGTCCAAACTCTAAAGTCTAAATCATTGTCAGTTTTCAATACATTACCCACACTACACCATGCCGATATGTTTCTATGATTTGCATTTTTTAAATAGTTCTCCAGGCTTTCTGAAGGTCTTTCAAACTTCTTATATTGACATTGGCGGTTTTGTTCACTCCAGTCCTTGTGGCTGACCATTTTCAGAGGAAATTTTTGTTTTGTTTTGTTAAGCCACTCAACACTGACCTATGAATCATTCAAGGATAAAAAGGCACCAAACTCAAGGGATGAACAAGTGTTGTATCTACACGTAGCAGACAACTTCAAAAGAACCATTGTATCTTTAGGCAGCAGTGTGGGATCATTGTGACAAAGAAGGGAACAAAAGGCAGCCAACATCCAAAGAAGAGCTTTGAATGTCCTTCGAGAAGCCTGGAGAACTATTCCTGAAGGCTACTTGAAGAAATTACAAGAAAGCTTGCCTAAGAGAGTTCAGGCTATGTTGAAGAATAAAGATGGTCATACCAAATATTGACTTTCAAGCTTGTTAGAAGTGTACAAACTTTGTTTGTGCCTTATATACTGTATTTCCAGGCGCGTTTGCAAATTTTAATAAATTGCTGCACCTTTTTCCCATTTTCCCAACAAAATACAAAGAAATGAGGACTGCCTCAAGACTTATGCACAGTACTCTACAACTGTGTCTTTGACTTACAATCTAAAGTGACTTGAGGTGACGGTTGTGAACTAGTGATACATTTAGATAAACTGAATAGGTGAAAATGGAAAAACTGAAACATTTTGTAGAAACTGTTTCACTGGCCTGGCCCACCAAAAATCAAATTTGTCTGTATGTGGTTTATGAATTAAAATGTGGGTTAGGGGTTAGAAGAGTGATCGTCACTTACACTGGCACTTTGCACAGGGGTCCTTCTCATATTCCAGAAGATCAGCACGACTACGAACGCTGGCGTTCCTCCTCATTCCACCGCTGTCCCGCACCCCTCCATCACGTAGGCGCGCCGCCTCCTCCTTGGCAAACACACCCAGCTCCTGGGTGTACCGCCCATACATCTGAATAGATGAAAAGAAAAGAAAAAAGAGTTTTTACACTGGTAGTAACAGAGGAAGCCAGTGTAGGAAATGTCAGTGTGATACAGCATGTTTTGCACTTTAAGAATTAATACTGTATTGGGTCACAATAATACATTCAGCTTCTGTAAACACGCTAAGGTTCAAGCTCTGAGTAAACAGACCCAGGTGTTGGAAAATTCACTGACTGCAAATAGAAACTCCATTCACAGCTTTCCTCTTTATTTCTCCTTTAGAAATAAATAAAAAAAATCACTCAGCTTTGACTCAGCAGTCGTGTAATGACTTCTTTTCAGACAGATGAGCAGACAATAAGCTCCACCTGTCAGCTCCCAGCTGATTAACTCTGCAGGGCTGGCACACAATTGACTACTAACAATGAGAGGCGGTGTTCATAGCAAACTACACACAATCAATCACGTATAAAGACTGCATCCCAGCCATAGATGTGGTTGTTGTAGATTTGGCCAGTGTGTAGTTAGTTATTAACACCATAATGAAGCCTTTCAAGCTGCTGTTCAGTGTTGTTGTGGTTGTTTGTGTTTGTTGTGTTACTGCGCAGCATTCCTGGATGATTCCTCTGCAGAAACCCCAAACTTCTCATTCTTTTCAGTGGTCTCAACAACAGCCAAATGTCCCTCCAACTGCAGCTCCTCTTGATAAATGCCTGGTAGAGGAGGCTCAGAAGATCCGGTGTGGGACTCCAGATCTGACCCCTGAACAATGTGAAAAAATGAACTGCTGCTTTGATGGGCTACGGTGCTACTATGGGAAAACAGGTATTTGTGCTTTGGTGAGGTTTCTTTTCATGTTGGTGGTCGTGTGAAACGGAGCAGACCTTCACCCATCTATTGTCTTGTCTCCCAGTGACTGTGCAGTGTACCAGGGATGGCCAGTTTGTGGTGGTTGTGGCTAGAGATGCCACCCTGCCACCCATAGAACTGGACTCAATCGGCCTGCTGGAGACTGACGATGTCTTCTGTACCCCTGTTGACGGCACCTCTGCCTTCGCCATCTTTCAGTTCCCTGTGACAGCATGTGGCACCACAGTTACGGTAGGTGGAGGGTTATCTAGATCATCTTTGATATGAAAATACAATCTGATCTGATTCATCACTTTAACATAGTCCAAAACCTCAAAATATACCAAAACTGATGATGGGCACCTTAATGAAAAATGGGAGATCTTGAATCATAAAACTGGTCTTTTTTCCTCTTCCCACAGGAGGAGGATGGTTTTGTGGTTTATGAAAACCACATGTCGTCTTCATATGAAGTAGGAGTTGGCCTAAAAGGCTCAATCACCAGGGACAGCCATTTTGAGTGAGTCTGTCAAATGGGAATTGTGAATTGAGTCATTAATTGGCAAATTCTGAACACAATGACAACACAAAAGCACTGATTATTTATTTTTGATTTAACTTGATGTAAAACCCCCTTTAGCTTCATGTATTGTAAACCTTTTTTTTTCTCCTTTGGCAGCTGTGGCGTAAATGTGCTGTCTCTAAAGCACTGCCAGTCAGCTTTTGTTTAAATGTGCTATAAATAAAATGACGGTCAACCCTAAAAGGTTCAGACACTTCTGATAGTGCATGTTTAAGGTATCTTTTCCAAAAAGCTTAAGCAGTTCAGTGGGTACACGTTGGACTTGAAAGAGAGAACCTATTGATCCTATTGCACTAATATCGTGCCACACTACAAAGCAATTAACCTGTACTTGATTTCCATTCATTCTATCATTTAATTCTTAAAGTGACTGACACTGAAGTGGGCCTTTGACTGCTTAAATACCGCAAAGTTGTGCTCTGCCGACAGGCTACTGTTCCAGTGTCGGTACTCTGGCACAGCCACAGAGGCTCTCGTCTTGGAGGTGAACCCTGTTCCTCCTCCTGTACCGGTTGCTGCTGCAGGACCTCTCAGAGTGGAGCTCAGACTGGGAAGTGGACAGTGCCGCACAAAAGGATGTGTGGAGGGTGAGTGGCATGACCCCTATGAAGCGGTACAGAAATGAACTTGTTTGCACTAAAACTATTACTCTGCTTGCAGAAGTGGCAGCGTACAGCTCCTTCTATGCCCCGTCAGACTACCCAGTCACCAAAGTGTTACGGGAACCCGTCTATGTTGAGGTGCGCATCTTGGCAAGGTCTGACCCAAACATCATCCTGAACCTGGAGCACTGCTGGGCCACGTCCAACACAAATCCTGAGAGCCTGCCACAGTGGGACCTTCTGTTTAACGGGTATATAAAAGCAATCTAATGCGACTTTGTACACTTAATTGTATTTTGTGCTAAGGTGGGATTCTTCTTTGCTGCAGGTGTCCCTACCATGATGACAAATACCTGACCACAGTGATTCATGTGGACGGCTCCTCTGGGCTTCAGTACCCGACCCACCACAAACGTTTTGTCATAAAGATGTTCACATTTGTGGATCCAAACGACTTCTATCCACAGAAAGACAGGGTACAGCAGAGCTTACTTAAATAGGGTCCCTTCACAGAAACTGTTTTCTTGACCAATGTACTTTTTTTTTTTTTTTTTTTCTTCTTCCAAAAAGGTGTTCATCCACTGCACCACAGCTGTGTGCTATCCAACCAGCATGGACTCTTGTGAGCAGTACTGTCATCGGCAGCGTGAGTATCTTAAAGCGCCTGGCATTCTGACCACTTTAAGATTACAGAACTCCAGAAATCTTCAGCTTTATGCAAGTTTAGCTAAACTTTCCAGAGCTTTTACACTTGAAGAAGGCAGAACGCACTGAAATTGGCATTTTCATGCTTAAATCACTCAAAGGTAGAAAGGCTTCCCCCCGGAGGAGCTGAAATGGCATCTAGAATTTTTAGCTTTACATATTCACTTATTCACTTATGCACTTCTGTGAGATTTTCCTTTTCAGCACTTAAAGAAAAAAATGTCTGCCTTGCAGGAAGAGCAGTATCTGCAGCAAGGAGAGTTTCCCAGAGCCAGAGGGCTCTAGTCTCAAGTGGTGAAGTGATCCTGACTGAGAAGACCACAGCAGCACTGAACGCTAAACTGAAAGGATGACCTTCCACTGGCATGCCGTTTCTGGCTGTCACTTTTAATAAAAAGCTTGTTAAAAGCTCATGCTGAACAACTGGGTTTTGTCTCAAATCACCTCTTGAAGGTGACTAACTTTTGCTGAGGTAGATATTTTGCAAAGTCAAGCCAGTAACATGATGAAGGTGCCACCCTGTTTTCCTGATTCTTGCTGACAAGGCAGCAAGATTGCATTACAACTAGATGCTTGGAAAATCTATACTCAAATGTTCAATGCAATATATAACACAGCAGATTTACTTTCAGTTGTGAAAAACTGCATGTCAGGAAATGTGCTTGACTAGCATCATCAGATGCAAAGTATTGATATACGATTTGCTTTTTTCCTACCATGTCTCATTAAGATGAGACTCAAGACTTGCTGGTAGGCTTCTTGCTTCCTCTTCTGCTTCCACTTTATTTTGATAACGGTCCCTGTAGATTTCTCTATGCTACAACTTGCAACATCTCTCCTCCACTGCTCTGTACACCACCTCCCTTTGTGTCCCACTCAACTCCTCCTCCTCTCATTGAGATGGGCATCACGACTCCTCCAGACTCTGTCTTTCTGCTCACATGAACAGGAGGTGCAGAGGGAAAGCAGAGCAGCTGTATAGGTTCAGTCTGACGCGCAGAGAACCGTGCTGTCAGATGTCCATCTCCCTCTATTTTTAACCTCTAACCTGCTGGAAATCATTGAAACATGATGCAGCTATGTATCATATTCAGGGCACTGCATTTAAGCACCGCTGCAAAATTCTCAGAGGAATTGGCCCATTGGATGGCGAGCAGTAACAGCTGCTGTGTGGATATAAACAGAGTAGAAAATGTTTTGCCACTGGTTAAAAATGCTGTCGGGTTGAT